>NC_091234.1:15394292-15487771 GCF_040958095.1 Procambarus clarkii
GAATCTTTAACCACCACCACCATCACTGTACCTAGTATTGATGTTTATGTCCATCTGGGTCCAGAATGATGACCTGCATGATCACTATTATCACCAGCTCTATATCACTATACATTGATGCTAATTACCGTTATCACTATTATCAGTTCCCTCTTCTCCTGTCAGTAAACCATTGGACTTTTTTTATTATTATTTTTTACCACAGACGTGGCCAGACATTTACATTGCTAACCAGCATATATATTTTCTTCTGTCCTCCATGGACTAGAGGCGAGAGATTTGTTAAACATATAATTCAGGGATTTATATTAGTATATTTTGGTAGCAGTCTTTCTTGTAAACATATGTTAGTTGAATATGACCGAAAAAGTAAGATTAATAATTCTAACACGATTTTTTTCAATATTTCTTATGTTTTTCTTCATTGTCGGTGGTAATGAAAATAACAAGTCTCCAAAATTCAATTTGTATTAATTGTCTGACGCCTGAACGCGTTTCGTAATTCGTATTACATTTCCAAAGACTTAATTTACACACAAATTCATCGTACTTAAAACTCTATTGGATGAGGTGATATGGTACAAAAGTTCTGGCTGAGGTGACAAACACAAGACAGGACACGAAACAATGGGTATAACTTGGATGTGTGAACATACGAATGGAAGTAACTGCAGAAGGCCTATTGGCCCATACTTCCTCTTGCTGCTTCCATATTGGCTCGGGGTCTAGAAGTGGGTAGAATATATTGAACTTTGTGGGACTTTGTGGGTAGTTCAATATAGTAGGTAGTGGTAGATTTATTGAACAATCTCACTAGTTAGAGGTTCTCCACTGAAAGTGAAAATCCTAAACCGCCTGTTGACAATAATTCATGGATGAGCAGCTCAAAATATTGACAAGAAATTTATGGTGGCGGTGACAGAGCAATATTGCATCAATCAGAGCAGGGGGCCAGGGGGCGACACCCCCCCCCCCTCCAGGAGCGGGGGGCCTGCTTGGCCCCAGATGGCCCCCCTGATTTATGACAGCACACACACAGGAAGTTAAAGCTTGCTTGCACTTGAAAAAAACACAGTTATCACAGGTTTTCTCTTCAATTTCCGTTCCCACTTGTTGGTCCTTCATATGTAGTAATAACGTCTGCCCTTCAAAATCAGTTATTGAACGTCTGCCCTTCAAAATCAGTTATTGAACGTCTGCTCTTCAAAATCAGTTATTGAACGTCTGCTCTTCAAAATCAGTTATTAAACGTCTACCCTTCAAAATCAGTTACTGAATGTCTGCCCTTCAAAATCAGTTATTGAACGCCTGCTATCTTAATACGGGTATTAAATGTTCACCATTAACAACCTATTTTATTGCATCCTTGCTCTTTATATTCTAATATATTATATTAATTTTAACGCATAAATCATCTAACATTCCCCAGTAAATCATTATTCTCACGAGTGAGGACATGAGGGGACCTGTCTGCGAGGCTTGACGAGAAATACATCATAATGACTCCTCTCATTGTATGTCCCTACTGTGGGAAATTTTACCCCACCATATCTCTATTATCATCTAAGAAATGTATTATTTCTATATCATATCAAAATCACATCAAATCATATCAAAATCATATCCGAATCATTATAGATTCATTATACATCTTGATCCTAGATGACAATGTCACTATGCTCACATACGCCATAGGGGCCCTATAGGTGCCTACGTGACTTTGTGCATGATCTCTCAAGGGATCCAGGAGCTTCTAGAAGGATTTCTTAATTAAAAAAACTATTGGAACATATTCAATATCCGGTAGAGATTATAAATCGAATCCTTAATAAGAATCAGTAGTGCTAGCAAGTACTACTTATAATCTTTAAATCCTATATCTAATTATATTATAATCACATTTTATCTCAATCATAAATCTAGACAGTAAAATTAATCAATCAATATTCATTGAAAGCTACTCCCTCTCAAGGAGAGGGAGGGGGCATCTCGGGAACAAGAAGCGCCCACCACTCCCTGCGGCTAGAACGCGTTTGTTTACAAAAGAGTGAACAGTGACGCAGTGACGGAGCCTTAGCGAACATTACTTAGCTCGGGACACCTTATCGAAATATCTTTATCACCAGTGATTACTTTCTAGAACTGGGGGAGTACCTGGACAATATCTACAAGGAAAATTCCTAGAACATTTATATCTATATAAGAGTGTATTGTGGAGCACACAGTAACAGTGCCTCCACCTCCACTATCATCCTTCTGCAACTGCTATTAGGGACAATCTCATAGCAACGCTACTAGATCATACAGCAAAGCTGCGATATAAAATATCGTGCCTAAACTCACGACAAGAGAGTTATCAAGTCTGGCACACTGTCAGACAGGCACTCCGGCAGTCAGAGAAGTATAATGATGTTATTGAGTGTATTAATTGGCCAATTGTATGCTTGTATGACTAATATCCTATAAGTCTGTCTGTCGGTTATAAAGCGAGGCAACGCCTCACATTTCAGTAAGTTTATTAATATTGTAGTGCAGCAGTTGAATCTTTAAGCACCAAACCTTTATGAGCGTCCATTGTGTAAGAAAAGATTCAGTCACGATAAATAATTCAAAACCTCATGAGTGTCCATGGTGTGGGAAAAGATTCAATCAGGCTGACTGTACCTCATCATATAAATTGAATATGAATATATGTGTATATATACTTGAATATATAAATTAAGTTAACAATTGCTTGCTTAGTTATTTTTAAGTTATCATATAAGTTCATATAAGTTCATTTAATTAAATATAATCTTTAGTACTTAAATGTACTCTAAGTACTTTAGTTAACAGTACTTAGAGTACATTTAAGGTCATTTATCATACTTATACAATTTAAATTGTTCTTTATAGTATAAGAATATATTGGCTGTTAATAGTTATGGTGCTAGGCTAGACTATGTACATGTTTAAATTTCTGATTTAAACAGAGCCAATGTTCAGTCATTGAACTGAATTTATTAAATCTTATCCTTGTATAAAACACAAACTGATGTGAGATCCCTGTCTGCAGGTGGACTGGAACTTCTATCAACCAATTCAATTCACCCCACCTGTCCCTTACAGCCCACAATCTGTCATTAGGAAAAGAGGAGCTAGGATTTACGACCCTAGCTAGAGATTTTAGTTGAATTACAGACAGTAATTTTTAATTTAGTTCAGTACAAGTCCCTGGTAGTTCTCCTCTCATAAATCCCAGCAGGTTTTTCCCACACCTACGACCTATTGTTATCCCAATGACGACAATTTTGCTATATTGCCAAAGATTTAATTTTTAAGGGTGTCAATGACTTAATTTTAGGGTGCCAACGAGTTAATTGTTTGGGTGCCAAGGGGCATCCAAAAACACATCCACGACCCGAAAAAACACATCCACGACCCCAAAGACACATCCACGACAGGTGGTGTGCGACAAAACACGACTGACTGCACACGACGCCCCATAAGAGCAAGGGTGGCCCCCAGGAGCGCTCTCAACGCCGCCTCCACCTCCTAAAGCGTCAACCTCCAGATATTTTCCGAAATGAACATCATCTGAAGGAGACTATTTGGTATGTTTATGAGGAAAATCCTCTTTACATGAGTAGTGTGCTGCATAAAATGCCGTTTCCGAACAAATCCGCTTCTGTTGGGAAATATGAGCGCGATAAAATGTTTCCAGTTATAGATAATTGTTTTTGTAGTAAACAGTTTGTGTCTGGGAGGGGGGGGGGGGTTACCTTCCCAAGATTAGGAAGGGGGGTATCTGGGGAGTGGGAGGGGGAAGAGGGTTCTTTCCCAAGCTTGGGAAAGGGGTATAACTTTGTTTTTTCCCATTGGGAAAGAATTATCATGAATGAAAAAGTCGTTCACAATATAAATGGACAAATGAATAATAGTTTTCAATTAAAAAAAAAAAAATTGGAACAAAATTTCACAATTTTTTTCATAGGTAATTGTAATAGAACAGTTGTGTAATTACACATTAACTATTTTATATTTCATTATACTGTCACTATTATCTTAGAAATACATGCACAATGTATTTTGTACCGGATATAATACAATCAGTAATAAATACAAATGCTTACATAACTATTTTGAAAGTTATACACCGTGTATGTTATACCGTTTTAAATTGTGTATGAATGTTGCTAACTTTCTGGCCGTCAGTTAATAATAAGCCTTAACACAATCACCTGTTCAAGAGGCTTATATACTTTTTTCACGCCATTTTTTCAAGGGGTTTAAATTTCCCGCGTCCGTGAGTCTTTGAGGCAGGGAGATACCGAGGCAAGGGAGATACCGAGGCAAGGGAGATACCGAGGCAGGGAGATACCGAGGCCAGGGAGATACCGAGGCCAGGGAAATACCGAGGCCAGGGAGATACCGAGGCAAGGGAGATACCGAGGCAAGGGAGATACCGAGGCAAGGGAGATACCGAGGCAAGGGAGATACCGAGGCAAGGGAGATCTTATAAATTTACACAATACTTCGTTTGAAATCGACTTGAGATCATTTATCTGGTAAAACAATTTGATAGACTAAATAACACCTTCCTTGGTCACTCGGCTGAGTTGATATATTGTCAATAAATCTGTTGTATTTTGTATAATTTACTTATAAATTAACTACACACACACCACCACTATCCTTTTAACGTGTGTGTGTGATTGTGATGGCCGCCAGGCAAATAGTGGTAGTGATGGTGGCAAGTCCTGCCCACCAGCTGTCAGCTACCTGTCAACAAAACAGAAACTGTTCTGATGGAAGTGACATTTCACTCTACACCTTTTGACAGGAAATCATATATGGCCCTGACATTCTGTAAAAACATCCCAGGCTGAATAAAAGTCTGAAATACTCTGAAAAAGTGTGATTCTGTTGGAATTAAAAAGTTTTATACTACACTCTATTTCTATTTTGCAGTAGAGTTTTATGGAAGATTATCTTTTACATCAAATTTTGGTTTTCAAGGCTCTTAATATTGTATAATCCATGAATATATTTAGTTTTTATAAGTTATTCCAATATTGTTTATCACTGAGTTCTCGTCTTATCTGTTATGTCAACTGAATGGAAGATATGTAGTTGGTGTATTAAGAAGTGTTGAGCTTAACCACCCTGCCTGAGCAGTTAATGGCTTAAGCAGTTATTTGCTTAAACAGTTACTGGCCTGAGCAGTTCAAGTAACATGCAATTGAA
Organism: Procambarus clarkii; assembly: GCF_040958095.1. Classification (NCBI taxonomy): domain Eukaryota; kingdom Metazoa; phylum Arthropoda; class Malacostraca; order Decapoda; family Cambaridae; genus Procambarus; species Procambarus clarkii. The sequence goes on from NC_091234.1 coordinate 15,399,519, forward strand.
ACCTCATACCATTTAACCCCCCTAATTACCCTACGAGATAATGACAACAATGTTTAATGAGCCTCAGTGAGTCGTTAAGGTAATACGTGACAGAACTCAGCCAATTCCCACGCCTTGACGCTCCAAGAAAATGAAATTGTTTTCCCCTTCTAACAAGCGTTCAAAACAACCCACCTAACATATCCACGCCAATATTTAGCCAACCAATAATGCTTGAATTTAAAACAAAAAAATACTACCATTCTGATGGATTGGTTAGTTTAAAAATGCGATGTATTAGGTGAAAGGAAAGTTTGTAAGAAGATCAGGTTATTGAAGGTGGACCCAGTTTACTTAAGATGGGGACAGCGTTTGTTTACTCAAGACCGTTCCGATTGGGTAGGTTCCAATTGGGTGGTTGACTGTTGGGCGAGTGGCTGACTGTCAACCATAAGAGAGAATGAACAAAATAGAGACGACACACTCCTTGGTATGCCAGACACGATTGGGCAAATATAATTTAGCTCCTGGAACCTGGCTTTATTGAGGAGAGCTGTGACTCGCGATCTGTCCTTTATATTGGTTAGTCTATCCTCTCCTAGTCTTCAGAGCCATATACACAACATATATAATGGCACAGCATATAATAGGAATAGAAAATGGGCCGAAACACAATGTTTCTATCTAATGCCTTTTAGATGATAATATAATGATGACTATATCTCTCTCTCCCGTCTTTCTCTGTCTGTCTGTCCCGCTTTTCTCAGTCTGTCAGTCTCTCTTTAAGACACTCCATTTCAGGCTGCGTGACTGAGAGTCTGTCTAGCTCTTGTGAGCGCCGCCAGCGGAGTTCAATAGAGAGCTCGAGCAATGGCTTTGTGTGCCACGCCTGGAAGGCACTTCCATGATCTGGCACTGCCTCTACGATCATAGCACCTGCCTCTAGAAGGGTGTCACCTGCCTCTACAATGACGGCACCACCTCTAAAAGCGTGTCACCTGCTTCTACAATGATGGCACCACCTCTAGAAGGGTGTCACCTGCCTCTACAATGATGGCACCACCTCTAGAAGGGTGTCACCTGCCTCTACAATGATGGCATCACTTCTAGAAGGGTGTCACCTGCCTCTACAATGATGGCACCACTTCTAGAAGGGTGTCACCTGCCTCTACAATGATGGCACCACTTCTAGAAGGGTGTCACCTGCCTCTACAATGACGGCACCACCTCTAGAAGGGTATCACCTGCCTCTACAATGATGGCACCACCTCTAAAAGCGTGTCACCTGCTTCTACAATGACGGCACCACCTCTAGAAAGGTATTACCTGTCTCTACAATGACGGCACCACCTCTAGAAGGGTATCACTTGTCTCTACAATGACGGCACCACTTCTAGAAGGGTATCACCTGCTTCTACAATGATGGCACCGCTTCTAGAAGGGTGACATCTGCTTCTACAATGACGGCACCGCCTCTTAGAAGAGTGACATCTGCTTCTACAATGACGGCACCTGCTACTACAATGACGGCACATACCAAGACCAACCTCATTCTCTCGCAAACGCATCACACAAGACTACATCTTGCATGGCACCTACACCATCCCTAAACATTCCTGAACCCCACAGGAACCCGCCCGGTCCTGCCTGAGTCAGCTGTACGCATTCACTTCACCTGCGTGAGTCTCTGGAGACCGTTCCTAATGGTTAAGGGGAAGATTAGCCCAAGTCTCTCAGCGGGTCTTTGATGGGTCCTAATGGTTAATGAGAAGACGTTCTCTACCGTCCAGGCCTCCAGGAGTCAAGATGAGAAATGCCGAAGCATTATTTGGAGTTTCCGTGATCAAAGATGGTCCGATTGATGCTATTGTTAGGACAATAATGACAATAAGCTGCAGGAAAAAAACTGCCAGAGAGAGAGAGAGAGAGAGAGAGGTGTGTGTGTGTGTGTGTGTGTGTGTGTGTGTGTGTGTGTGTGTGTGTGTGTGTGTGTGTGTGTGTGTGTGTGAGTGAGAGTGTGAGTGTACACTTATGTATATGTACCTGTGTGTGTGTGTTGGGCATTTCATTTAGACTTTCTGTTCAACGAGCACTTTTGTTAAAATTAAGTTACCAAGGTGATTCATTTGCTTTAAACAACGCTCCTAATTAGTACCAAGTATTCACGTGAGCAAAGTCAGCATTCTTATTAAAATTTTATAATATATGAATTTCCCAATGGTATTGTGTTCATTTTGTGCATATATATATATATATATATATATATATATATATATATATATATATATATATATATATATATATAATATATATATATATATATATATATATATATATATATATATATATATATATATATATATATATATATATATATATATATATGCAGGCGATGAGTCACAATAACGTGGCTGAAGTATGTTGACCAGACCACACACTAGAAATTGAAGGGACGACGACGTTTCGGTCCGTCCTGGACCATTCTCAAGTCGATTCTCAAGTCACAATCGACTTGAGAATGGTCCAGGACGGACCGAAACGTCGTCGTCCCTTCAATTTCTAGTGTGTGGTCTGGTCAACATATATATATATATATATATATATATATATATATGAGAGAGAGAGAGAGAGAGAGAGAGAGAGAGAGAGAGAGAGAGAGAGAGAGAGAGAGAGAGAGAGAGAGAGAGAGAGAGATATGAGAGAGATATGAGAGAGAGATGAGAGAGAGATGGGAGAGAGATGGGAGAGAGATGGGAGAGAGGGACAGACCCCCTTCCTTCAATGTCGAATACTCTTCGAATATACGAATACTAATACTTGCCATAATGCCCAATATGGCAATCGAACAAATTTGGCTGACATGGGCATACAATGCCCCCCTGCCCTTGGTTCTTAAAACCCCGCCCATAATACATTTTTATTAATATTATTCGTTATTATTGTTACTAATTCCTTCATTTAACTTATTGGGAATTACGATTAATTAATAACCTGTAATTTATAAAGTTGAACCATTTATGGCACTTCAGAGGGGTGCTTACTTAGAAGCCGGTGGCTGAGTGGACAGAACACTGGACGCGTGATCCTGTGTGGAAGGGAACTATCAGGGGGGGGAAGTGCCAAGCTTCTCCCCCCTGATAGTTCCCCCATTACGACTATATAGCACTGGGAAGGGATCGGGATAAGGATTTGGGATGGGACGGGGGGAAAGGAATGGTGCCCAACCATTTGGACGGTCGGGGATTGAACGCCGACCTGCATGAATCTTGACTGGTAAGAAAATAAATATTTGATCGCTATTAATTATTCAATAGCCTATTAAACTCACTGCGGGTCCCGTGTTGATACAAGCTGAGTGGTAGCCTAATATAAGGTTTTTAATATAAACAATTTAATTATTATTATTCAGTATTCGTTATATATATTTGCTAATATTACGCAAGTATCGATTTATTGAATTTGTAAAACACACACATGTTGGTTAACTTGCTCTCTCTCTGCCTACGGAAGACCTCTTGTGGTGATACAAGATAATCTTGCAGAACTTTAAAGTATATAATAGATGGGACAACTCTAAGACGGTCTGGAGATTACCATAACTACCCAGTGCAAGCGCTAGCAATTGCCGGTGCAATTTTGTGTGGGGGTAATGACTCAACCACGCCGACCTGAGCGGTGAATGAGGTTCCACTAGCCTAGCTTTCCAAGACGCTAGGCTAGTGGACACTAGACGTTGCAGATGCTCCCAAGAAAAATGTCAGTGGCTCTCCAAGTTAATGTGTCTGAGACAGTCAGGCTGTTATTTTAGATTCAGCTACGCGGAATCCAATAGTTCCAGGTAGCACGGGTTATGGTGAGCCCGTAGTAGACTTACCTGGCACAGGAGCGGGGGCTGTAACTGACAGTCAAGCTGCTGCTGTTGTTGTTAAAGATTTAGCTACTCAGGACGAAGTGTCCATGTAGCACGGGCTATGGTGAGCCCGTAGACAGTCAGGCGTTCCTTGCTCTTAAAATATTAATCTCTCGCGTGTGGTGAGGTTCACTACAGGAGGTTCGTGTAATATTTGTTTACCTCGCTGTACTCTTTGAGATCAGTCGCTGGTATTTTATCGATCCCTTGAGACGCTGAGGTCACCTGTTAATTGACGCCATAGATCCTCTCATCTCTTGACTCAAAGAGCTCCAGAAAATCTCTTTAATGATACGTGTTGGAGAACAAACCATTTTGTTGACCAGACCACACACTAGACAGTGAAGGGACGACGACGTTTCGGTCCGTCGTGGACCATTCTCACAATCGACTTGAGAATGGTCCAGGGGCTAGATTCACGAAAGCACTTACGCAAGCACTTACGAACGTGTACACCTTTCCTCAATCTTTGACGGCTTTGGTTACATTTATTAAACAGTTTACAAGCATGAAAACTTGCCAATCAACTGTTGTTATTGTTATAAACAGCCTCCTGGTGCTTCGGAGCTCATTAACTGTTTAATAATTGTAAACAAAACCGCCAAAGACTGAGAAAAGATGGACATATTCGTAAGTGTTTGCGTAACTGCTTTCGTGAATCTGACCCTAGGACGGACCGAAACGTCGTCGTCCCTTCACCTTCTAGTATGTGGTCTGGTCAACATACTTCAGCCCCGTTATTGTGACTCCTCGTCTGCAACAAACCATTTTGTTCCAAGTCTTAATATCATATCTTATACGCCACTTGCGTCTTGCGTAAGATGGTAGAGATCTTCTCCAGCAACTGTTTGTCATTAATGGAACACGGAACGAGCGAAGTTAGTGGAATTATACAGCAAACTCTCTCTTAAGTTTTCCCAGAAGGACGAAGCCACTTTCAAATTCCGAAAGTGGCTCTCATACGCGGGTAAAAACTCTCCTGGTTTAGCGTCTCCTGGGATGCGAACCCTGGGTAACTTTGTGTGGGTGTGGAGCGGTGCATGCCGGGGGGGGGGGGGGTGAACCTATCCTGTGGGGGGGGGGGTGAACCTGTCCTGTGGGGGGGGGGTGAACCTGTCCTGTGGGGGGGGGGTGAACCTGTCCTGTGGGGGGGGGGTGAACCTGTCCTGTGGGGGGGGGGGTGAACCTGTCCTGTGGGGGGGGGTGAACCGTCCTTGTGGTAGGGGGGGGGGGGTTGAACAGTGTTCATTATATATACAAATTTTGTCTGATTATCTATTACTAATCTTACTGCTTATCTATTATCACAATATACCTTTGTTGTATATCAGAATAGTGTCCCTGAGAATAATTATATATTTTAAAGGTCATTTATATTTTGTGTTCACACCATAGAGGTAATCAAACATTTTACACATAATATAATTATCACATCATCTTCAAGATGAATTGCATTTTAATAATAATTCTCTTAATAATATTTCGAGAAAAACTTTAATGTCCAGCAAAAAAAAATTAATAAAGATATTTCGACTCAAGTCCATAAATTATTTCTTTATATACAAATATAACAAATGTAACATTACACACAGAAATCACAATAGCTTGATGAATCAAATGAACAATAACATGTAAGAAATGAACAAAACAAATGAATATCAATATAAAAAAGTTCCCCGTTCGGTGGAGGCGGCCGTTGTTGTTAAAGATTTGCTACCTGGAACAAAGTTTCAAGTAGCACGGGCTATGGTGAGCCCGGAGGCGGCCGCATAGGCTCGTAGCCCCCTTGGGTTTGTTGACATTTCATCGTGGCAATAGTGAGGGGGTAAATATTCCCCCATAACCTGGACGGAACCTGAAATCTGGGTCGTGGTTCGATGCCCAGCGGGACTTTGCTTCACGGTCTGAATATATAGTGGGGATTTTTTTTTGCTTGGCATGCATGAAAAAGCAATCTCATTTGAAAATATTATCGCCGTCGATTCGGCTTGAACTCCACAAAGTAGATCTTGTAGACCTTGCGCCAGATTCACGAAAGCACTTACGCAAGCACTTACGAACGTGTACATCTTTCCTCAATCTTTGACGGCTTTGGTTACATTTATTAAACAGTTTACAAGCATGAAAACTTGCCAATCAACTGTTGTTATTGTTATAAACAGCCTCCTGGTGCTTCGGAGCTCATTAACTGTTTAATAGTTGAAAAAAAAGCCAAAGATTGAGAAAAGATGTACAGGTTCGTAAGTGCTTTCGTGAATCTGGCCCCTTATCAGGAAGATGAGACGAGTACTTCTCTTGGAACCCATAAATATAATTCACATAGTTTCTTCTAAATTCTATTACGTCTTCGTGGTGCAGTGGTAAGACACTCGCCTGGCGTTCCGCGAGCGCTATGTCATGGGTTCGTATCCTGGCCGGGGAGGATTTACTGGGCGCAAATCCTTAACTGTAGCCTCTGTTTAAGTCAACAGTAAAATGGGTACTTGATGTAACAACGATTCTTCGCGGCGGGGATCGTATTCCAGGGACCTGCCCGAAACATACACCATATGAATTCTTTCTTGTGATTCCAGGATTGTACAGCAGGCCTCAGAATTTTTAAATTCTATATATCCTCTCATTTAGAGATTTTGCAGTGACTGGTGTTTACTAAGATCCACGACCGATAAACAGATTCAGAAAGTATTAAATGAATGAGCTGTCTTACACCCAGGTACCTGGGTGTTAGTCAGCTGTCACGGGCTGCTTCCTGGGGGTGGAGACCTGGTCGAGGACCGGGCCGCGGGGACACTAAAAGCCCCGAAATCATCTCAAGATAACCTCAAGATGTCATGGTAGCCAAGAATGTTTGAGCAATCATGGGCTCTTGAAGACATTTTTTAAAATTTGGAGACTTCCTTCTAATGATTTCTAAGCAGAATAGCAAAAGGCTCCAATGTTAACATGATAATTTTATGTTAAATTTCAAGTTTTTAGGTTTAGCTCTTTAGAATGCTGGTTTCACAAAGTTTAGAGATAACTAATTTTTGAAAGAGCATTTGTAAAATCTTTTTCCACTGCCTTGCAACTTAGCCAAGTGGTTATAGGTTCTTGAGAACAAAATATCACACCTTGTCTCAAACCCACACTATCAACCCGAGGCATCTTGGAGAGCAGAACTCCTTTAAAAGTTTCCAAGAAACACAGGGGGGAGAATTTGGACCCTGAAAGCCGAACAAAGTCGAGGTTTAGCTGTCGACCAGCCTCTGAGCCGCGCTTAACACAAGTACTTAGCTTGAGGAGAGATGGGAGGGAGAGGGAGGATCACAGAGAGTCCAATCCTGACTGACAGAAGATTAGAAATGCCCCAGAGGAGGATAATCAGAAGACGAGGCTCTGGAGATGGATCAGGAGACTAGCCTCCTGGTGGCGGATCAGGAGACTAGCCTCCTGGTGGTGGACATATCCACAAACTCTCAGATTCCCACCAAGCTTCAAGCACAACCGTTCCCGCGTAACGTAAGTCACCAAATCCATCTCTTTTAAACGACCGAGCAACAATTCAATATCACGCGGCAACATCTCCAATTAAGCCGTAACATGCTAAGTGACGGAACAACACTCCAGCTAACGCGATAGCAATAATGCTGGGACCACACAATTGAGAATAGAACAAGACCAATTTATAGGCAATGTTGCGTCAATGTGACATCACGGCACAAGAGAACCCCGCGGTGGGTGTTGGTGGGTGTTGGTGGGTGTTGGCGGGTGTTGGCGGGTGTTGGCGGGTGTTGGCGGGCGTCTGCGGGTGTTGGCGGGCGTTGGCGGGTGTTGGCGGGCGTCTGCGGGTGTTGGCGGGCGTCTGCGGGTGTTGGCGGGCGTCTGCGGGTGTTGGCGGGCGTCTGCGGGTGTTGGCGGGCGTCTGCGGGTGTTGGCGGGCGTCTGCGGGTGTTGGCGGGCGTCTGCGGGTGTTGGCGGGCGTCTGCGGGTGTTGGCGGGCGTCTGCGGGTGTTGGGGAATAGATGAGGTGGTGGTTCACGACCCAGGAGGTGGATAGCGGAGCTCGTGGACAGGGGCTAGGTGGTGAGAATGGATATCAGGCATGACAAGGCGAGCGTTCGTGAAACACAGCTGCTGAGAATCCGCGAGAATCCGAAGTCATTTATCTGGATCACCGCACCATCGGTGCTCGCTTCTGGCCCCTTCGCTTATTGTAACTCTTATTGTCTCAGTGTCCATAGTCTTCCACTGTCGCTGTATTTGACGATATTGTGGTGTTCGTGATGATGTTTCGTGATGGTCTGGTTATGTGTGTAAAGGCTGCATGTTCCTTGATAAGGCTTTGGTGATTGTGCATTGTTAGGAGTCATGACAGGAGTTTTGTCTTGTCTATATATTGAGTTCATTGGCGCTGACAGTGCCCAAGTGGGCAGGTGAGGGCATAGACGATATTCATCTGTTTCAAGGTGCTTACTGTTAGGAGAGTTACCGATTGTGATCTTAGTGGTGTACGGGTGGTGGTCTTAGTGGTGTACGGGTAGTGAGCTTAGTGGTGTACGGGTAGTGAGCTTAGTGGTGTACGGGTAGTGATCTTAGTGGTGTACGGGTAGTGATCTTAGTGGTGTACGGGTAGTGATCTTAGTGGTGTACGGGTAGTGATCTTAGTGGTGTACGGGTAGTGATCTTAGTGGTGTACGGGTAGTGATCTTAGTGGTGTACGGGTAGTGATCTTAGTGGTGTACGGGTAGTGATCTTAGTGGTGTACGGGTAGTGATCTTAGTGGTGTACGGGTAGTGATCTTAGTGGTGTACGGGTTGTGATCTTAGTGGTGTACGGGTAGTGATCTTAGTGGTGTACGGGTAGTGATCTTAGTGGTGTACGGGTAGTGATCTTAGTGGTGTACGGGTAGTGATCTTAGTGGTGCACGGGTAGTGATCTTAGTGGTGTACGGGTAGTGATCTTAGTGGTGTACGGGTAGTGATCTTAGTGGTGTACGGGTGGTGATCTTAGTGGTGTACGGGTAGTGATCTTAGTGGTGTACGGGTTGTGATCTTAGTGGTGTACGGGTAGTGATCTTAGTGGTGTACGGGTAGTGATCTTAGTGGTGTACGGGTGGTGATCTTAGTGGTGTACGGGTAGTTAGCTTAATGCTGACGGGTGATGAGCTCAGTGCTGACGGCTGATGAGTTCAGTTGAAGTTTGTGGCAGGGAGCCCAATGATAAACGTGGTTGCAAAATCATTTGCCGTGTGGAATGTTGCTCTCCACAGCGAGCATCCTCACGGGAGCAAGCAGCAGCATCACCACCATCACATCTGACCTGCCAGGCAATATCTGCCGGAGGCATATGAATGACAGCTTCAACAGCCATCACCAGCGAGGAGTGGAGGCCCCAATTACCGACAGCACCACCACCGACCTAAACACAAACCCTCGTCGCTGTTCTAATTGCTGACCGAAATCAACAAGCTGTATCGGGCCATTTACCGAACAATGCCAAACACAAGACCATATCACCGGCCGAATGAAAACAGCCATTAAAGGGCCCCCCAAACGAGGCAGTTTGGTCAATAAACTACTTGGGAATCTGTCTCTCATCTAATTGTCACTCCGTGATGGATTATATTCTTCCTGTGACATAGTCAGGATTTTCAGGTCATTTCGAGTTATGGGAAATTGTCCAATCAGAAATGAATCACTCCAAGAGTCAGGAGAGAACAGATATCACTCCAAGAGTCAGGAAGCGATGACATTCCATCCGGAACAGCGAGTGAAAGCACTACGGGCTCACCATAGCCCGTGCTGCTTGGAACATTTTGTTCCAAGTAGCGAATCTTAGCGAACTTTGAACATTTTGTTCCAAGTAGCGAATCTTAGCGAACTTTGAACATTTTGTTCCAAGTAGCGAATCTTAGCGAACTTTGAACATTTTGTTCCAAGTAGCGAATCTTAAGCAACAACAAATCCAGACCAAAATTATATTAAGTTGTTCACAAGCACTCCGATATATGTCACTAAAATACTTGTTTTAATACAACTGTACCATAATATGTACTTAGTTCATTAGAACAAGGAAAGGTTCATTTAGTAAAGTTAACGTGGCTGAGATTTGCGAGGCATTTGTTCATTAATGTATTTGTTACAAAGACAGGATTATATCTTGAATGTCTGAGAACATCTGACTGATACTGAGTTCTCACAATGTATACCAATGATGTTTATGGTAAACCAGTTAGCATAAAGATCAGTGGTACTCTGAACTAACACATGTCTGGGACTCTACAGTAAACTAACACATCCCTGGGAGACTCTACAGTAAACTAACACATCCCTGGGAGACTCTACAGTAAACTAACACATCCCTGGGAGACTCCACAGTAAACTAACATGTCTGGGATACTATTTTTGATACTAAGAATATAGAAACAAAGAAAGGTTGCATTATAAGATCACCACCACCACCAATGTTATCTTGAGATGATTTCGGGGCTTTAGTGTCCCCGCGGCCCGGTCCTCGACCAGGCCTCCACCCCCAGGAAGCAGCCCGTGACAGCTGACTAACACCCAGGTACCTATTTTACTGCTTGTAACAGGGGCATAGGGTGAAAAAAAACCCTGCTCATTGTTTCTCGCCGGCGCCCGGGATCGACCCCGGAACCACAGGATCACAAGTCCAGCGTGCTATCCGCTCGGCCGACCGGCTCCCTTCATGTGGTCATATGTAGCCAAACATATTTAAATAAACACCAGCTGCCTAAGAATACACAAATATATATATATTACATGAAGACAAAACGGTAATTAATAACGTGATAACGGTAATAGGAACGTGTTATGCCATGATAACGGAACAAGCCAATTAACACAGGGACATGAAGGATACGGTTAATTGCATCGTTATAATTGATCTTGTTATAGCCGTAGGCGGCGCTGGCCGTGTTTACGGTGTAAATATAGGTCATGTTCTAGTTGCATCTCTTGATAGAGCGACACAGGTGCACCGAGTTCGATCCCCCGGTGATGGTGGAAACAAATGGGCAGAGTTTGTTTCAGTCTGATGCCTCCCGTTTCCTAGTAGTAAATAGGTACCTGGGAGTTAGACAGCCGTTAGGGGCTGCTTCCTGGTGGGTGTGTGTGTGTGTGTGTGTGTGTGTAAAACAAAATCAGTTGATTAACAGTTGAGAGGCGGGCCGAAAAAGCAGAGCTCAACCCCCGCAAGCATAACTAGGTGAATACAACTAGGTGAATACAGGTAACAAGCCGGCTGTCACACATTTAGAAATTGTTCAAACGAACTGAAGATGAATTTTAACGCTGAAAAAAAAACTGAATTCAGTTCACACCTGGAACAAATAAGATACGACAAGAAACATGATGAACAATATAGATGTGATGAAGGTAGATGAACAATGAGTCCAAGTAGTCCAATGAGTATACTGGCCGAAACGCTTTGCGTAATAGTGGCTTTAGGCATTGTATGTACTAGCTCTATCTATAAAGCCAACAAACTTTGTAAATCTCTTTATGTATGTACCTTACCTAAATAACAAATTATTATTATTATTATTATAATTATTATTATTATTATTATTAGTTAGTGATGAATTGAAGCCTAGTAAACAAATTCTTGAGGCTGTGACGTTAATAGTGTATTACGGGTCATACTAAATTATTCATTATATAAGTGTAATACATTCTACAGTTATTTTTCTTCACTTTAGAGAACTTCTCTTCCAGTTAAAGCAAGATACAAGAGCACTAATCAGAGGGATAGAAGCCTTAAACAAAAAAATAACAGGATATCATTAATCATCGGAAAATTGTAAACAGTTTTTGGTCACTCCTTGAAAATAATCATTGCCAACTTTGGTGTTCAATATCCAGCAATAAAAATTATACCGAAGTGTTTAAATTTATATTTATTATAAATTTAAATTTATTATATTTAACTAGTCTTAAAAGGCGAAAAATATGAGGAAATTTAATTAATTTTTAATTATACTTAAGAAGTCGTTTTGTACAATTTCATTAAAACCTGCTTTTAGAATTAATTATTTTTTTACATTTACGTTTCTGTGGTAAAAGTGTGTTTACACTTAACAAATATTTAAACCCAAAGAGACATGTTAACATCGTGAAAAATCCGGCCCATCCTCCTAACCCATTACTGGCAGCAACAACGTGATAGAACAACTACCTGGTAGCAACAACTACCTGGTAGAAACAACTACCTGGTAGCAACAACTACCTGGTAGAAACAACTACCTGGTAGCAACAACTACCTGGTAGCAACAACTACCTGGTAGAACAACTACCTGGTAGCAACAACTACCTGGTAGAACAACTACCTGGTAGCAACAACTACCTGGTAGAAACAACTACCTGGTAGCAACAACTACCTGGTAGCAACAACTACCTGGTAGCAACAACTACCTGGTAGCAACAACTACCTGGTAGAACAACTACCTGGTAGCAACAACTACCTGGTAGCAACAACTACCTGGTAGCAACAACTGCCTGGTAGCAACAACTACCTGGTAGAACAACTACCTGGTAGCAACAACTACCTGGTAGAACAACTACCTGGTAGCAACAACTGCCTGGTAGAACAACTGCCTGGTAGCAACAACTACCTGGTAGAACAACTACCTGGTAGCAACAACTGCCTGGTAGAACAACTTCCTGGTAGCAACAACTGCCTGGTAGAACAACTACCTGGTAGCAACAACTGCCTGGTAGCAACAACTGCCTGGTAGAACAACTACCTGGTAGCAACAACTGCCTGGTAGAACAACTACCTGGTAGCAACAACTGCCTGGTAGCAACAACTACCTGGTAGAACAACTACCTGGTAGCAACAACTACCTGGTAGAACAACTACCTGGTAGCAACAACTGCCTGGTAGAACAACTACCAGGTAGAACAACTACCAGGTAGAACAACTACCTGGTAGCAACAACTACCAGGTAGAACAACTACCTGGTAGAACAACTACCAGGTAGAACAACTACCTGGTAGAACAACTACCTGGTAGAACAACTACCTGGTAGAACAACTACCTGGTAGAACAACTACCTGGTAGCAACAACTACCTGGTAGCAACAACTACCTGGTAGAACAACTACCTGGTAGAACAACTACCAGGTAGAACAACTACCTGGTAGCAACAACTACCAGGTAGAACAACTACCTGGTAGCAACAACTACCTGGTAGCAACAACTACCAGGTAGAACAACTACCTGGTAGAACAACTACCTGGTAGAACAACTACCTGGTAGAACAACTACCTGGTAGAACAACTACCTGGTAGAACAACTACCTGGTAGAACAACTACCTGGTAGCAACAACTACCTGGTAGCAACAACTACCAGGTAGAACAACTACCTGGTAGCAACAACTGCCTGGTAGAACAACTACCTGGTAGCAACAACTACCTGGTAGCAACAACTACCAGGTAGAACAACTACCTGGTAGCAACAACTGCCTGGTAGCAACAACTACCAGGTAGAACAACTACCTGGTAGAACAACTACCTAGTAGAACATTTAAAAATGGACCGATACAGCCACCAATGTTCATGTGTTCTACTAATAATAATTTTTAAAAGCCCAAAACAAAAAATTAACAATTCCATTCACCTGTGTTCTGGGAGACTCGAACTGTGAACCCCTTACACGTGAGGTCGAAGCTCTATCCACCGAGCTATTGAGAGGCCTTAATAAGAAAAGTCCAGAAACAGCAACCCAACCACTTGGGCTGGACGGTAGAGCGACGGTCTCGCTCCATGCAGGTCGGCGTTCAGTCCCCGACCGTCCACAAGTAGTTGGGGCACCATTCCTTTCCCACCGTCCCATCCCAAATCCTTATCCTGACCCCTTCCCAGTGCTATATAGTCGTGATGGCTTGGTGTCTTCCCCTGATAGTTCCCTTCCCTTCCAGAACCAGCATCCATTATTTTAAAAATGCCAGAAAACCATATTTAAACATCCCGAGGTCTAGTATAGTACATATATGGACTATATTAGACATGAGAGAGTGTAAACTTGGTCTTGAATTGCTTGTTACGTTATGAACAAGCTAGTTTGTGTGTTTTAGTCATTTTATTCTACCAAATAGTAGCTATATATGTACTATCATTATTGAAAGATGAACTGGAAATATCAGATCTTAGAGCAGGAATTTTGTTATCAGTTCTTAGCTGAGTGGGCTACATGACAGGGTGGAGGTGATTGTGAAAAGGAGGAACGGACACGACGCCCTGCGATGAATGGGTCAGATACGCCGAAGGTACACGAGTGCCTCTGGCCGCGTGCCCAGTCAATCCATCCTGGGTCGCCTGTGGTGCGGGGAATAGGGGATGGAACACCGCCAGAGATGGGGGGGGGGGGTGGAGGGGGGGGGGGGAAAGGATCCCCTTTGCGGGTCAAGGGGGGGGGGGTGAACATCACCATTAACTAACCATTAACTCACCATTAACTCGCCAATCAGAATCACTGCTCTGATCGCTGCCTTTCAGATTAATTTCCCATTACTGCCAAACAACCTTTTTTTCTTATCCTTTTTAATATATCTCCATCTTTAGCATTTATGTTTTCAACCGAAAACTTTTAAGTCATATCAAATCATTTGAAATGTTCGCTTTTCTGGAATATTTACACAGTATGTCGGTAACTCAGCCAGAGTCACGCTGGATCTGAAGTTTTGGTCAAGCCAAACTCCTATAATTGGTTGCTTCTCACTCCGCAAGAATGAGGACAATTATACGTAACGTTATTGCAAACATCTTGATCAAAACAGCTGTTTGTATCAGTAATATATTTATATTCAATTACCTAACACTGAATAAATCCACAAGGGCCATGACGAGGATTCGAACCTACGTTCGAAAGCATCCCAGACGCTGCCTTAATCAACTCAATCGATTAAGGCAGCGTCTGGGATGCTCTCAGACGCAGGTTCGAATCCTCGTCACGGCCCTTGTGGATTTGTTCATTGATGCATCACGCTATTGTAATTTCTGGGTGTACCTAGCACTGTTTCGAGCTCAGTTGTTACAATACTTAATGGCTTACTGCCAGCTTGAATTTCTGTATTCTCTCTCTCTCTCTCTCTTCCCCCTCTCCCTAAAAACCATCAGTGGGACCTGTGTTCAACGTGTACCAATCACGTTTGTGTTGTGGTGTAGTGGTGTATAGATGGAAAAACCTTAAACGCTCAGTTGAACAAATCGAAACTTGCCCAATTTATATCTATTGTTTCGAATTCTATTTTTTTATCGGTATGTTTAAAATCTTATTTCCAACTTCTTCATACACTTACATTTATTTACATTCTTCAGTCATGCTGCCCCCTTACTCCTCGTAATTTTAGATAATATAAAATCATCTTTTTAATCTCTCTCTTCATTGGGAAGGTTCGTAATTCCTGGGATTAAATTTCACATCTTCCTGTGTACGTCTTCGATTGAATTTATACCCATTCAATAGAATGGAGATCTAAACTGAACAAGAGCGAACAAAAGAGGTGAGAGGAGAGAGACCCGGGGCACTCCACCTACACCAGGACTCCACCAGGACTTGACTCCATTTGTGGCAGCTCTGCCTGCTTGTATATAATCACGATTTACTCCAACTTAGGATAGAAGTTATCCAAACACACCCTATCGCTCACACACACACACACACACACACACACACACTATCGCTCTCACACACACACACACACACACACACACACACACACACACACACACACACACACACACAGGCTATTTAACACAAGGGGCACACGCACTAGGGGACACAGGTGGAAACTGAGTGCCCAAATGAGCCACACAGATATTAGAAAGGACTTTTTTAGTGTCAGAGTGGTTGACAAATGGAATGCATTAGGAAGTGATGTGGTGGAGGCTGACTCCATACACAGTTTCAAATGTAGATATGATAGAGCCCAGTAGGCTCAGGAACCTGTACACCAGTTGATTGACAGTCGAGAGGCAGGACCAAAGAGCCAGAACTCAACCCCTGCAAACACAACTAGGTGAGCAGACACAGCAAGAGGAAGGGGCGGGATGAGCCGACCCTCCCCTGAGTGACTGTCGCCTCTCCAACATCTCTACTTACCGGAGATTTGCATAAAGAATTTCTTGCAACCTTTTCTCCTTTTTTTAAAGCACATTACAGCCGAGGGCTGAAGAAGCTGCCTGTTAGCTGAGCCGTGAGACATCTATTCTTCCTCCTCTCATTCAATCTCAATTTACTCCTTATTAATGAGCAACCACTTGGAGTGGATGGTAATGCGACGGTCTCGGTCCATGCAGGTCGGGGTTCAATCCCCGACTGTCCAAGTGGTTGGGCACCATTCCTTTCCTTCCGTCCCATCCTAAATCCTTATCCTGACCCCTTCCCAGTGCTATATAGTCGTGATGGCTTGGCGCTTTCCCCCTGATAATTCCTTCCTTCCTTATTAACGAACCTTAGAGGTGGTTATCTTGAGATGATTTCGGGGCTTAGCGTCCCCGCGGCCCGGTCCTCGACCAGGCCTCCTTTTTGTTACACAACCCCAGGAAGCAGCCCGTAGCAGCTGTCTAGCTCCCAGGTACCTATTTACTGCTAGGTGAACAGGGGTATAAGGGGTGAAAGAAACTTTACCCATTTGTTTTCGCTTCCGTGGTGATCATACTTACAGAATACAATAAAGTAATGATACTGTATACTAATACAAGAAAGTCATTAATATGTTAATACAATCAACTCACACAGAATTTAATTAAAATAAAAAATACAATATAAATACAATTATGCAAATGTATAACACTATTTTTAAATTATCACGATAATTAAAAATAATCATAAAACGGAGACTAATTACCTCTAAATCTGTTAATTCATCCAGTCACATTTTCAACCAATTATGTACAGCATTTCGGTTGAGTAATATCTGATTATAATCAGATTAATTATCGTGTTACCTTTTCAACCAATTATATACAATACTTCATTAATGGCCCCTATTAACCCCTTAATTTCGAAACAATCCAAAATTTTATACTTTCCAGCAGTGTAAAAATATTAATTTTGAATATAATTGGAGCATTTGCAGCAGGACTCGATAATTTAGTATGATGTTAAGCATTGCTGATTGGTTGGTTGATTCGCTCGTTAGTTGATTGGTTGGTTAGTTGATTGGTTCGTTAGTTGATTGGTTTGTTGGTTAATTGATCGGTTGGTTGCCAAGCTGTTTGGTTTGTTAGTTCGTTAGTTGATTGGTTGGTTGGTTGTCACGTTAGATGGTTAGCTGGTCGATTGGTTGGTTGGTTGTCACGTTAGATGGTTAGCTGGTCGATTGGTTGGTTGGTTGTCACGTTAGATGGTTAGCTGGTCGATTGGTTGGTTGGTTGTCACGTTAGATGGTTAGCTGGTCGATTGGTTGGTTGGTTGTCACGTTAGATGGTTAGCTGGTCGATTGGTTGGTTGGTTGGTCAGATGTATGTTTGGTAGGGCTGGAGGGTAGAGCGACGGTCTCGCTTCATACAGGTCGGCGTTCAATCCCCGACCGTCCACAACTGGTTGGGGCACCATTCCTTTCCCCCGTCCCATCCCAAATCCTTATCCTGACCCCTTCCCAGTGCTATATAGTCGTAATGGCTTGGCGCTTTCCCCTGATAGTTCCATTCCCTTCAATCAAGAGACAAAGCAACTGTCAAGATGCTTTGTCTCAATTTCCATTGTCAATTGCATCTTGAGACAATTTGCATTGTCTCAAGATACACTGAAGTTAATTTGAAACACTCTCTCTTAGATCACCTTGTAGTTCAGCAATTTAAATCAACTTGTGTAACTAGTCTATCCTGGGAATGTCTTCAAGATAACCGAAGAGGTAACTATGATGAGATGAGGGAATTCCTAATAGGAATACCACAGGGAAACAGAACTCAGAGAAATGACTGCACAAGATATGATGGACTATATCACAGAGATGTGCCAGGAAGCAGAATACAAGTTCATTCCGGATCAAAATATGAAAAAATTAAGCAACTGAGGAATCCACAGTTCTATCAGCAATATGAGTTAGCAAAACAATTAGTTCAACAACATTCAAATAAGAGAACACTAGATAGCAGGAGACGCCAGCGACATATGTGGCCATTCAACCCACATATGTGGGTTATCCTGTGAATAAATCCACAAGGGCAGTGACGAGGATTCGAACCTGCGTCTGGGAGCATCCCAGACACTCATCAATTCGATCAGGTTCGAATCCTCGTCACGGCCCTTGTGGATTTATTCATTTGATGCATCACGTTAGTGTTATCTCTGTGTGGTGGGTTATCCTATTTTATTATCATTATTTTTATTATGATATATTGATATACTATCAATTATATCGGCGTTTAAAATTTCACTTTATTATTGTCTACATGCTTACGACAATATCTGGTGCTTGTACACTTATTTTCTTCACTAAGCGAAAAGAGAAAATTGAGAAATTTTCATTTTCTTCCCTTCTGAGAAAATTCAGCTCCACCTGCCAGTCATAAAGTTTACTTAAGAGGCTTTACCTGGCCGCCACCTGGCAGCTCTCAGGATTTTCCTGTTAATTACTACCGGTAACTTTCTTGACCTTGAAGGTCGACTGTCAAGGTGGAAGCTGTTACATTGACCCGCGGTCAAATGCTCCACTCAGGTCACGTGATTGGCCACGTGATTTCAGGTCTGGTGATCTCACGAAGCAGTTACGCAAGCACTTACGAACCTGTCCATCTTTTCTCAATCTTTGGCAGCTTTGTTTACAATTATTAAACAGTTAATGAGCTCCGAAGCACCAGGAGGCTGTTTATAACAATAACAACAGTTGATTGGCAAGTTTTCATGCTTGTAAACTGTTTAATAAATGTAACCAAAGCCGTCAAAGATTGAGGAAAGATGTACTGGTTCGTAAGTGCTTGCATAACTGCTTCGTGAATCTAGCCCCTGGTTCGTTAGTGCTTGCGTAACTGCTTCGTGAATCTGGCTCCTGACTGACTTCATTGTGATGTTTGAGGACTTTGATGATATGAAAATATTGATGGTTTTATATGTATATATTTTCCACGTACAATGAAAGTACAATGTAATGAAATCAATCCAACTATCCATGCACCTATTCATCTATTTATCCATCTATTAATCTATCTACTCATACAATCTATCCCATTCTATCCACCTGCTACACAGCTACATATTTTGGAAAACAAAATATGGGAGAAAAACCCGGCCATACCTTTGAACCCATTTAGTTTAATATCATAACAATATTATATAGTTATAATATGATATATACACAAATATAGAGTTTATTTCAATGCTAGGAATTCCTGTTCCTTTTTTAAATATATTTTTCATCATGCACGACATTTAAAAATATATAAATTTAAATTTAGATTCCATGTCACAATAGCACATAATTTGCATACAACATACAATATACTTTTTTTTAGTTCAGTGATATATATATATAAACGTTTGGACGCTCTTTAGGCTTATCAGGAATGATAACCAGAAAATGTTTTACAAATTTTTTATATGTTAAATACGCAATAGAAGCTTCCGTATTGGCGACTGTCAGAGCGGTCTTAGAAAGTCTATCAGAGCTGTCTTAGAAAGTCTATCAGAGCTGTCTTAGAAAGTCTATCAGAGCTGTCTTAGAAAGTCTATCAGAGGGGTCTTAAAAAGTCTATCAGAGGGGTCTTAGAAAGTCTATCAGAGCGGTCTTAGAAAGTCTATCAGAGCGGTCTTAGAAAGTCTATCAGATCACCTCTATTACTAACTCGTCACCCACGACAGGTTTCCTTGTCATGATTGGCGACTGTTCCGATTTATCGGTCTTAATGACCACTTAGACCGGAAACAATACTTATTTCAAGGGTCTGAAAGAAGCTCGAACCGTCGAACGTCGGAACGGCACTCTAAAGATGTCTCCAATCAGCCAAAATCTAAAGGGACAGATAGCCAGCTTGTATTAGGATGTACAACTATGTGGGTTCTGGCTAATTGAAGAGTCTCGTGTTTAAACACGGGCCAATCATCCAATTACGAAACTAACAAACCAATTATCCAAGAAACCAATCACCATCAATCCTTCTACTGCCCAACCAATCAACCAACGATCTAACAAAGCCTCAAAGCAATCAGTCAACCATTTATACAACCAACCAACCATTCACACAACCAACCAACCATTCACACAATCAACCAACCATTCACACAATCAACCATTCACTCAACCAACCATTCACACAATCAACCAACCATTCACACAATCAACCAACCACTCACACAACCAACCAACCAACCATTCACACAACCAACCAACCATTCACACAATCAACCAACCATTCACACAATCAACCAACCATTCACACAATCAACCAACCACTCACACAACCAACCAACCAACCATTCACACAACCAACCAACCATTCACACAATCAACCAACCATTCACACAATCAACCATTCACTCAACCAACCATTCACACAATCAACCAACCATTCACACAATCAACCAACCATTCACACAACCAACCAACCAACCATTCACACAACCAACCAACCATTCACACAATCAACCAACCACTCACACAACCAACCAACCAACCATTCACACAATCAACCAACCACTCACACAACCAACCAACCAACCATTCACACAATCAACCAACCATTCACACAATCAACCAACCATTCACACAACCAACCAACCAACCATTCACACAACCAACCATTCACACAATCAACCAACCATTCACACAATCAACCAACCATTCACACAACCAACCACTCACACAATCAACCAACCAATCACACAATCAACCAACCAATCACACAATCAACGAACCATTCACACAACCAACCAACCATTAAAGTAACAACCAAACAAGCTAACCATCTTACCAACCACTATCTGATTCTATTCATCATCCCAAATATATTAAGGCTGCTATGCTTTTCTGTGGTGTTAAAGAAATACAAAATGTATTTATTCAAACAAGGACAGAGTGTAGCCTCTGTTAGTAAACAAGAGCCACTGTAGAGTGTAGCCTCTGCTGGTAAACAAGAGCCACTGTAGAGTGTAGCCTCTGTTAGTAAACAAGAGCCACTGTAGAGTGTAGCCTCTGCTAGTAAACAAGAGCCACTGTAGAGTGTAGCCTCTGCTGGTAAACAAGAGCCACTGTAGAGTGTAGCCTCTGTTAGTAAACAAGAGCCACTGTAGAGTGTAGCCTCTGCTAGTAAACAAGAGCCACTGTAGAGTGTAGCCTCTGTTAGTAAACAAGAGCCACTGTAGAGTGTAGCCTCTGCTAGTAAACAAGAGCCACTGTAGAGTGTAGCCTCTGCTAGTAAACAAGAGCCACTGTAGAGTGTAGCCTCTGCTAGTAAACAAGAGCCACTGTAGAGTGTAGCCTCTGCTAGTAAACAAGAGCCACTGTAGAGTGTAGCCTCTGTTAGTAAACAAGAGCCACTGTAGAGTGTAGCCTCTGCTAGTAAACAAGAGCCACTGTAGAGTGTAGCCTCTGCTAGTAAACAAGAGCCACTGTAGAGTGTAGCCTCTGTTAGTAAACAAGAGCCACTGTAGAGTGTAGCCTCTGCTGGTAAACAAGAGTCACTGTAGAGTGTAGCCTCTGTTAGTAAACAAGAGCCACTGTAGAGTGTAGCCTCTGTTAGTAAACAAGAGCCACTGTAGAGTGTAGCCTCTGTTAGTAAACAAGAGCCACGGTAGAGTGTAGCCTCTGCTAGTAAACAAGAGTCACTGTAGAGTGTAGCCTCTGCTAGTAAACAAGAGCCACTGTAGAGTGTAGCCTCTGCTAGTAAACAAGAGCCACTGTAGAGTGTAGCCTCTGCTAGTAAACAAGAGTCACTGTAGAGTGTAGCCTCTGCTGGTAAACAAGAGTCACTGTAGAGTGTAGCCTCTGCTAGTAAACAAGAGTCACTGTAGAGTGTAGCCTCTGCTAGTAAACAAGAGCCACTGTAGAGTGTAGCCTCTGCTAGTAAACAAGAGTCACTGTAGAGTGTAGCCTCTGCTAGTAAACAAGAGCCACTGTAGAGTGTAGCCTCTGCTAGTAAACAAGAGTCACTGTAGAGTGTAGCCTCTGCTGGTAAACAAGAGTCACTGTAGAGTGTAGCCTCTGTTAGTAAACAAGAGCCACTGTAGAGTGTAGCCTCTGTTAGTAAACAAGAGCCACTGTAGAGTGTAGCCTCTGCTTCCTCTCTCGTGTTAAATCACAATAACACGAGAGGGAAGAATAGGTTGAGAGGAATTGTTTATGCAAAATCCTGGTTACCAGAGAGAGGGCTTTCAGAGGCGAGAGTCACCCTTGGGAGACTACTCTCTCTCATCCTCTTGTCTAGCTCGGTGTGTGTGTGTGTGTGTGTGTGTGTGTGTGTGTGTGTGTGTGTGTGTGTGTGTGTGTGTGTGTGTGTGTGTGTGTGTGTGTGTGTGTGTGTGAACCTAGTTGTTTTGCGGGGGTTGAGCTCTGCTCTTTCAGCCCGCCTCTCAACTGTCAATCAACTGTTAGTGTGTGTGTGTGTGTGTGTGTGTGTGTGTGTGTGTGTGTGTGTGTGTGTGTGTGTGTGTGTCTGTGTGTCTGTGTGTCTGTGTGTCTGTGTGTCTGTCTGTGTGTGTGTGTGTGTGTGTGTGTGTGTGTGTGTGTGTGTGTGTGTGTGTGTGTGTGTGTGTGTGCGCGCGCGCGCGCGTGTGTGTGTGTGTGTGTGTGTGTGTGTGTGTGTGTGTGTGTACTCACCTTGTTGTACTCAGCATGGTGAGCTTGCGGCCGTTGGGCTTCGGCTCTTTGGCCCCGACTCTCTCAACTGGTGTACAGGCTCCTGAGTCTATTGGGCTCAATCGTATGTACATTTGAAACTGTGTATGGAGTCTGCCTCCACCACATCACACACACACACAGGAATTGACAGAGTGGACATAGACGAAATGTTCACACGGAATAGTAACAGAACGAGAGGACATGGATGGAAGCTTGAAACTCAGATGAGTCACAGAGATGTAAGGAAGTTTTCTTTTAGCGTGAGAGTAGTGGGGAAATGGAATGCACTTCAGGAACAGGTTGTGGAAGCAAATACTATTCATAATTTTAAAACCAGGTATGATAGGGAAATGGGACAGGAGTCATTGCTGTAAACAACCGATGCTCGAAAGGCGGGATCCAAGAGTCAATGCTCGATCCTGCAAGCACATATAGGTGAGTACATATAGGTGAGTACACACACACACACACACACACACACACACACACACACACACACAGCATTTGTGAATGCGTGTCCTAGTCTGAATTTGTTTATGTTCATAAATGTTAAGAGTTCTTCAGACACGGCAACATTCACCCCGGGCCTCGAGTACCAACCACTCGAGGTCGAGTAACGAGAACGCAAAATGAGGACAAGAGTGTTCGTGTCCCAGGATGGAGGCTGGGTCACGCACTCTCCACACACTCAAGTCTTACGTGAAGTGGTGAAGATACTCGCCTTGAAAGACGAGGCACTTCCAAGCACGAGGCGCCATCGGAGGCACGGGATATTAGCTCAGGGATCAGATGTTACATTTGGGAATGAGAAACTGAGAAAATCTGAGATATTGAGAATTTGAGACACACAATCTACTTGGGAATGGTCCAGGACGGAACGAAACGTCGTCGTCCCTTCACCTTCTAGTGTGTGGTCTGGGCAACATATTTTAGCCACGTTATTGTGACTCATCGCCAGCCAATTCATGTTTTTGCAAATTACTTGCAAACACTCTGGTGTATTTAAGTCCAGCAACGAGGAGGCCTGGTCGACGACCGGGCCGCGGGGACGCTAAGCCCCGGAAACACCTCAAGGTAATCTCAAGGTAGGTAATGGAGTTCTAACGCTCCCTTCAACTACACCAGGAAATCACAACACGATAAAGTCGTTTGCTGGGTTGTGTTACCTGCGCCAGAGTGAATGTTTGTAACAAATCCACAAGGGCCGTAACGAGGATTCGAACCTGCGTCCGGGAGCATCCCAGACACTGCCTTAATTGACTGAGCTACGACAGGGTAAAAGGGTTGAAACCGAAGTTCTACTGAACTTACTGGATCCCGTAGCCTCTCAGAGGCACAAACCAGGATTTTACACAACTTCCCCCCCCCCCTGCACCCGAGCTATGTCAATAGGCCGTTCTCCCTCTTCGCCCTGACATCATCACATGACGCAGGTTCGAATCCTCGTCACGGCCCTTGTGGATTTGTTCATTTGATGCATCACGTTAGTGTGATCTCTGTGTGTGAATGTTTGTAATTTGTCAAAAATTGGACTGCCTCAGTGCCTCAACACTCCTAGTGGATTCAGTCGGATTCCAGGTTAAATTACCTATACTATATCCTCGCCCAATAAGTTTAAAACACGTTTCTGGGGTCCACAATGACTCTGGCTCCATCTCCATCCTGATCCAATGATTATTGCAAAGATGTAACACGTTATTGTGATAGAGCATTAACACCAAGTTCTGCAGAACTGCAGCTGTTGCTTCTCATTTGTTCTGCAAGAACTCTCTCTTCACATGAGAGCGCCTTGAGGGAGTGTCTACACTCAGGTTCTTAACTATTGCTCTGCCAAAGCCACATCAAGAGCCATCATCTTCCGACAGATCGTGAGATCTGACCAAAGGAAGCTCACTGTTTTCTTTGGTTTCAAAGGCCTGGCAAGAGTTTGCGGAGTCACATACTGGAGACATGACCAAAGCCGCGACACCCACAAGACTGGAGGCTGCATCTGCCTCCCAGTAATGACGACTTCAAGGACAGATGAGAAGGTACGATTTTAGTTATATATTTAGTTTGCTTAATGATGTGTCTTGGATAATACTTTTCATTATTCACCTGAATTAAAGCCGAGCGAATATTCTGGTATGGTCATTAGTGGCGGCCATGGATTTCAAAAGCGAGTTCAATTCTCTAATTCTTCATATGTGGTTTTTTCGTGTGTGTGTGTGTGTGTGTGTGTGTGTGTGTGTGTGTGTGTGTGTGTGTGTGTGTGTGTGTGTGTGTGTGTGTGTTAAAGAGAAATACATGTAGTAGATGTAATAGAAGAAAGTAAATTAGTTAGAAAGGCGGGGACCAAGAGCTAATATCTCAATTCTGTAGACACAAATAGTAAACACACACACATACAGTGAAGTGATGTGGTGGAGGCTGACTCCATACACAGTTTCAAGTGTAGATATGATAAGAGCCCAATAGGCTCAGGAACCTGTACACCTGTTGATTGACGGTTGAGAGGCGGGACCAAAGAGCCAGAGCTCAACCCCCGCAAACACAACTAGGCGAGTACGTACACACACACACACTCACAACCCTCTTTACAACAAGACGATCATAAAGTGTAAATTCCAGTTTCTCATATTTCTCTGCGGGTCGCGGGCTTAAAGGCTATCATCTGGGATTATATTTGTCGTAATACAAAGTCGTGCAGCTGGTACACCCTGCCGGGTCGTTCACGAAGGTCGTGTTTGGTGTCTCGTGGTCGTTCCTGGTGTGCGTACGAGCGCGTTCCCGCCGCCTACAGCTCGTCTCTGGAATGTACTGTTGTCGTTTCTGGAACGGGGTGCTTGTTTGAGTGTAAAAATGGTTTCTGAGACGTGGAAACTGTGGTGGTAAACTTTTAACACCCAGGTACCTATTTACTGCTAGGTGAATAGGTGCATCAGGTGAAAAACTATGGCCATTTGTTTCTAATTCGGTGGGGAATCGAACCCTGGTCCTTAAATTTGATTAGGATTACGACCCCCGAACGCTGTCCACTCAGCCACGAGGCCCGTGTGTGTGTGTGTGTGTGTGTGTGTGTGTGTGTGTGTGTGTGTGTGTGTGTGTGTGTGTGTGTGTGTGTGTGTGAGAGAGAGAGAGTGAGTGAGTGAGTGAGTGAGTGAGTGAGTGAGTGAGTGAGTGAGTGTGTGTGTGTGTGTGTGTGTGTGTGTGTGTGTGTGTGTGTGTGTGTGTGTGTGTGTGTGTGTGTGTGTGCCATGGGCAATACGGGTCTTACAGACCTGTTGCCATAACATAAAATGCCATTAAGTTGCCATACTAGACGCCGCCGCCGCCGGCCTGGTTGTGGGGTACTGGCGCCAGGTGGCAGATATTGTCCTCCTGTTGTTCTCCAACACAATAACTGAGGCAACTTATGTGTGCAATAAATGTAACTAGAACATTCCTATATGGCTTATCTCGTCGTAAATCGTCTATCCTTATCGTCTGGTTCTAGTCGTATTCAGTGTGAATATTTCTACCTTTTCTTTTTGATAAGAAAGTCTGTATAAAGTCCTTAGAATGAAACTTCTTGATAAGAAAATATGTATAAAGTCCTTAGAATGAAACCGAGAGGAAATTTTAGTATTTTATATGTTTCTATCATGTCTCTGTCTCTCTTAATGACGTTAGGTCGAACTCTCTTACTTGTTCTTCATACTCCAGACTTCACAAGTCAAGGATGATCCTCCTTGCAAACTATTTTTCCCTTTAAGATTTTCAATACATGCTTTTTGAGATGAGGGCTCCAGGATGGGGCATCATCCTCTAGAACTGGCCTCATTTGGATGTGTCAAATTGTCTAAATGCTTCAAAATTTAGAGTCTAACTTGGGTGGTTAGAAATGTGAGCTGCCTCGTATGGGCCAATGGGCCTCCTGCAGTTGCCTTTGTAACTCCTGAATGTAACTCCTTTAACGTAACTCCTGTAACGCCTTTGTAACTTTTGTGTTATTCCTGAATGATGTTGACCAGACCACACACTAGAAAGTGAAGAGACGACGACGTTTCGGTCCGTCCTGGACCATTCTCAAGTCGATTGTGAGAATTCTCATTCACAATCGACTTGAGAATGGTCCAGGACGGACCGAAACGTCGTCGTCCCTTCACATTCTAGTGTGTGGTCTGGTCAACATACTTCAGCCACGTTATTGTGACTCCTCGTCTGGATTCCTGATTGATGTTCTGTTTTTTGCCAGTGTAGAATGTTCTGATCTTATCCATTTGGGACTTCAGAGTTAGGTTTGGTGTTATATCCACTCTCAGGTCATTTTCTCAAGTCATTACAGGTGGAAGTTTGTCTTCACTTGGAACCGTCCTTCTGGTCTCCTGCTACTGGATCCCATTTCCATCATCTTACACTGGTTCGTGTTACTCTCCACAAGCCATTTCTCGGACCAACTCTTGAGCGACTAAGTAATTTTGCCAAGCCAAAACTTCATCTGATTTTACTCTTCTCGTTAATTTTGCATCGTTTCCAAACATCGACATATGGAGCTTATACACTTGTTAGTCTATTAACAAAAATGAAAAATTGTTTGGGTCCCAGAACTGATCCTTGAGGTACTCTGTTAGGCAAATCTAACTTTTCGCCCCTCACTGGAGTCTCTTAACTCATCTGAGTTAGTTCTTAACTATGTAAGTGATCTTACACTTATTTGCCTCTCAATATGTGATGCTGTCTCGTACTTTGTGTGTCAGTTTCCCGTACGTGTCGGCGTTCAATCCCCGACTGTTCAAGTGGTTGGGCACCATTCCTTCCCCCCGTCCCATCCCAAATCCTTATCCTGACCCCTTCCCAGTGCTATATAGTCGTAATGGCTTGGTGCTTTCCCCCTGATAGTTTCCTTGCTTCCCGTACAGAACCCTGTACTCACCTAGTTGTACTCACCTAGTTGTGTTTGCGGGGGTTGAGCTCTGGCTCTTTGGTCCCGCCTCTCAACCGTGAATCGATCTTTCTCTGTCGAAGTCCTGTGGGACTTCACTGGTGACATGTCAATCTGAGGTTTCACCCCTGCACAGTAACTCTCTTCTTCCTTTTGCTTAGGTACTCCCTTATCCACTGGAGCACCAGTTACTCCTACCAGTTTCTCCAATACACCAGTCTCCTATGTGGTACTGTGTCTAAGGTTTTCTGACAGTCTAAGAAAATGCAGTATGCCATCCTTCTCTTTCTTCCTTAATCTTGGTCACCAGGCGTGTGTACTTACCTAGTTGTGCTGGCGAGGGTTGAGCTCTGGCTCTTTGGTCCCGCCTCTCAACAGGTGCACAGGTTCCTGAGCCTATTAGGCTCTATCATATCTACACTTGAAACTGTGTATGTGTGTGTGTACTCACATATTAGGCTTGGGCTTGCGGGGGTTGAGCTTTGGCTCTTTGGGGTGTGTGGGTGTGGGTGTGTGTGTGTGTGTGTGTGTGTGTGTGTGTGTGTGTGTGTGTGTGTGTGTGTGTGTGTGTGTGTGTGTGTGTGTGTTTTATGGACTTGAATTAGCATAAAATAAAAATATGAACATACTAATTACCTGTCCCATTTTGCTACCGGGGACAGGATAGACAGGTTCCGTCAGAGGCAGCAGACTCATCAGGCTGTTGACGTAACACAATTATCTCCGTTGTGTTACGTACTCAACTAATCACTCTTAATTAATCAACAAAATGTTAATTAGAAAAATGAATAGATAAACGCAGGGTCATTTTATCATCTCCCAGCAAGTAGGGATGAGTTTTACCTCGATGGCTGGTCAAGAACCGGGCCGCGGGGACGCTGAGCCCCGAAATCATCTCAAGATAACCTCAAGATGGCTGTTTTTATGATGACTGGGATTGGTAGAGATTACTAATACACACACACACACACACACACACACACTGTGGCTGAGTGGTCAGCGCTTCGGATTCGTAGTCCTGAGGTTCCGGGTTCGATCCCCGGCGATGGCGGAAACAAATTAGCAAAGTTTCTTTCACCCTAATGCCCCTGTTACCTAGCAGTAAATAGGTATCTGGGAGTTAGACAGCTGCTACGGGCTGCTTCTTGTGAGTGAGTGAGTGAGTGAGTGAGTGAGTGAGGGGGAGGGAGGGAGGGAGGGAGGGAGGGAGGGAGGGAGAGAGAGAGAGAGAGAGAGAGAGAGAGAGAGAGAGAGAGAGAGAGAGAGAGAGAGAGAGAGAGAGAGAGAGAGAGAGAGAGAGAGAGAGAGAGAGAGAGAGAAAGAGAGAAAGAGAGAAAGAGAAAGAGAGAGAGAGAAAGTAGTAACAGTTGATGAGAGAGAGAGAGAGAGAGAGAGAGAGAGAGAGAGAGAGAGAGAAAGAGAGAAAGAGAGAAAGAGAGAAAGAGAGAAAGAGAGAAAGAGAGAGAGAGAGAGAGAGAGAGAGAGAGAGAGAGAGAGAGAGAGAGAGAGAGAGAGAGAGAGAGAGAGAGAGAGAGAGAGAAAGAGAGAAAGAGAGAAAGAGAGAGAGAGAAAGTAGTAACAGTTGATTGACAGTTGAGAGGCGGGCCGAAAGAACAGAGCTCAACCCCCGCAAGCACAACTAGATGAATACAACTAGGTGAACACACTAGGAAAATAACAGCTGTCTAACTCCAAGGTACCTATTTACTGCTAGGTAAACAGGGGCATCAGGGTGAAACAAATTGCCCATTTGTTTCCACCTGCACCGGGGATCGAACCCGGAACCTCAGGACTACGAATCCTGAGCGCTGTTCACTCAGCCGTCAGGCTCCTGCCATAGCTCACTGACCCAGCAAGAATACCTTAGATTAGAATTATTAGTATTCCGTTTTATTACCGAATATTGCATTGATTTTATATTTTTTTATATGAAAACATTATGAAAAATTATATTTATGCTAATGTAAACAAAATATAGAACCAAGGTTTTCCTATACGACTTTCTTAGATCAATATAATAACGTCGTTTCCCATTCAATTCCGTTTTTTGTTGACTTTTGAACAATTTCTTAAGTCATCGCTGGAAAATTTGTGACCATTTTCTATGATACTTCAATGTTTTCTTATTATTTTGAGCGTAGACTCTACTAAACGATACTTCACGTAACAAATTTAATTTGGAGATACTTTTTTGTCCAGTTGAATTAATATATTTTGAAGAGAGATTATTATATACGATGTTTACAATTATTTCATGGAATACCCCTTTATTTAGAGAATAAAAAAAATTAATAAAGAGAAGTAGCAAAAGGGATATAAATATGATATTAAATGTCATTGATGAATATCAAATCACATTATAACTTAGTATATAAAACATAGATTAACAAAATAAATAAAGGAATTAGTGTATATGCATATTTGTTTATACGTGTTTTGCTCTCTAATGCGTCAGATTTAAGAATGTTTTTTCTATAAAAGAATGTCACTTGTCTAAGTGAAAAATTACCTTATTAAACTAGTGATTTAAATTATCGCAAAAAAATCGTTTCTTTGATTGTTAACTGTTCATAAGGATTCTTTAAGAGATCAATAATGCATGAAAGTATTATTTTATTCACTCAGATAGTTGTAAGTTATAATCTCAATATGGCGACCAAATAAAGTCCAGGGGCCAGATTCACGAAGCAGTTACGCAAGTACTTACGAACCTGTACATCTTTCCTCAATCTTTGACGGCTTTGGTTACATTTATTAAACAGTTTACAAGCATGAAAACTTGCCAATCAACTGTTGTTCTTGTTATAAACAGCCTCCTGGTGCTTCGGAGCTCATTAACTGTTTAATAATTGTAAACAAAGCCGCCAAAGATTGAGAAAAGATGGACAGGTGCGTAAGTGCTTGCGTAACTGCTTCGTGAATCTGGCCCCATGCCTTTATTGGCGGCACTAAACAAACTCCAGTTGATAGACGCTCGCTGGGAAATACCTAAGTCTATGCTTAAAGTCTCTACAGAAAACGTACCTCAATGAATTACAAAAAACGATCAACGTTGTTTGCATGGTAAACCAAAGAAAACTGTTTTGCAATATATATTATTGATCTTAACTATGTTAGTGTAAATTTGTATTTGTTTAGAGGCTATATTCCTTCAAGAAATATGTATAGATGTAGGCATGTTCCACTTGTTAGTGTATATACCAATATGGGTTTAATAAAATTACATTTTATTATGCAGCCTATTGGTAAATGCTTCACATACACCACAAAACATTATAGAAAAAGAATAACATTAATATATCGATATCATCACTTATATAAACAAATTTGTTCCTTTAGGCCTATAGAATGTTTTCATAGTGCCTGCGAGTTTTTATTAATTTATATATTTTTATTTATTTATTTATATATGTTATTAAATATGACCGAAAAAGTAAGATTAATAATTCTAACACGAATTTTCTCAATGCATTAAGAAAATTCGTGTTAGAATTATTAATCTTACTTTTTCGGTCATATTTAATAACATGTCTACAGGAAAGACTGCTACCAAAATATACTATTATTTATATATAAGAAGGTAGTCCCTTCTAGGTAGTAGTAGAATTCTAGTCCCCCCCCCCCTCTTCACTGTTTCTATTGGAACAAATCCACAAGGGCCGTGACGAGGATTCGAACTTGCGTCTGAGAGCTGCAGGACTCTGCTGCTGCTGACTTCCTGCTTGAAAGATCAGCAGGAAAAAATCCCCTTAACCCCCCCCCCCCGCCCCCCCTCTCTCTTACCCCTTCTGTAATTGACTTTCTCTGTTGCTCCGTTTCTTTGCTTCCTTAACAAATGAAAGTTGGAGACGAGGTAAAACTCTCCCTTGCCCACACGCTTCCGTTCGCCCTCTGCCTCGCCAAAGACACTTGGCTTTGTTTAACGTTCGCCTGGAAGCTTGAGAACGGACCAGAGGCCAGATTCACAAAAGCACTTACGCGAGCACTTACGAACGTGTACATCTTTCCTCAATCTTTAACGGCTTTGGTTACATTTATTAAACAGTTTACAAGCATGAAAACTTGCCAATCAACTGTTGTTATTGTTATAAACAGCCTCCTGGTGCTTCGGAGCTCGTTACCTGTTTAATAATTGTAAATAAAGCCGCCAAAGATTGAGAAAAGACGTACAGGTTCGTATGCGCTTGCGTAAGTCCTTTCGTGAATCTGGCCCCAGGACGGACCGAAACGTCGTCGTCCCTTCATCTTCTAGTGTGTGGTCTGGTCAACATACGTCTGGAGGCGTTTAATTTATGGCAACTTGACATCGTTACTCTCGGTGCTATACTCCCTCAGCCAAGGGTATATTCTGATGTCTGACGTCAGCATATCATGGCAACTCAGGATAACATTAGCATACTAATGCCCCGTAGAGTCTAACCACATTATTAGGTTGAGAACTTTGCATCAAAAGTGTTGCAAACTTCAATACATTTGACGTCCGTCAGAGAACGGCTTGACAGGATATCTTGCGGGAAGAGAACTAATATACAGAACAATACAATACATTCAGAGGACCGTAAGACAGTCATACACCTCAGAGGAATCATTGGATTCCTCAGAGTAATCATTGGATTCCTCAGAGTAATCATTGGATTCCTCAGAGGAATCATTGGATTCCTCAGAGGAATCATTGGATTCCTCAGAGGAATCATTGGATTCCTCAGAGGAATCATTGGATTCCTCAGAGGAATCATTGGATTCCTCAGAGTAATCATTGGATTCCTCAGAGGAATCATTGGATTCCTCAGAGGAATCATTGGATTCCTCAGAGGAATCATTGGATTCCTCAGAGTAATCATTGGATTCCTCAGAGGTGTAGAACATTGTGTAGAACTCAGAGGTGAAGGTGTAGAACATTGTGTAGAACTCAGAGGTGAAGGTGTAGAACATTGTGTAGAACTCAGAGGTGAAGGTGTAGAACATTGTGTAGAACTCAGAGGTGAAGGTGTAGAACATTGTGTAGAACTCAGAGGTGAAGGTGTAGAACATTGTGTAGAACTCAGAGGTGAAGGTGTAGAACATTGTGTAGAACTCAGAGGTGAAGGTGTAGAACATTGTGTAGAACTCAGAGGTGAAGGTGTAGAACATTGTGTAGAACTCAGAGGTGAAGGTGTAGAACATTGTGTAGAACTCAGAGGTGAAGGCGTAGAACATTAACTAGAACATTAGCCTAAAGGCAAATATATAAAAAAATATATATTAAACTCAGAACAGAAGGAAATCACAATGTACACAAAATAACGAAGGACCTGAATCATTAAATTAGGAGAGTAGCGGAGAAGCAGTGTGGGAATAACACCTTACAACACTACCTTGAGGTTACCTTGAGGTGGTTCCGGGGCTTAGCGTCCCCGCGGCTTGGTCGTCGACCAGGGGCCAGATTCACGAAAGTACTTACGCAAGCACTTACGAACCTGTACATCTTTTCTCAATCTTTGGCGGCTTTGTTTACAATTATTAAACAGGTAATGAGCTCCGAAGCACCAGGAGGCTGTTTATAACAATAACAACAGTTGATTGGTAAGTTTTCATGCTTGTAAACTGTTTAATAAATGTAACCAAAGCCGTCAAAGATTGAGGAAAGATGTAAACGTTCGTAAGTATTTGCGTAAGTGCTTTCGTGAATCTGGCCCCAGGCCTCCTGGTTGCTGGACTGGTCAACCAGGCTGTTGGACGAGGCTGCTCGCAGCCTGACGTATGAATCACAGCTATGACAACGTCTAAACTGACCAAGTCTACATCTCACTAGACACATCAAGAAAATGAAAATGAACAACAATTCAGATTTAACATTACGAATGAATACAAAGACATCAGGCTGGTACCAGGTGGAAAGAATTATCAGGGGGAAAGTACCAAGCCCTTACGACTATACAGCACTGGGAAGGGGTCAGGATAAGGATTTGGGATGGGACGGGAGGAAGGAATCGTTCAATCTCCCAACCACTTGGACGGTCGGGGATTGAACGCCGATCTGCAGGAAGCGAATCCGTCGCTCTACCGTCCGGCCCAAGTGGCTGGTAATAGGGAAGAAAAACCCACAAAAAACATCGTAATAAGCTGAATATAATCCCCTGAGCCACGTGTTATAATCTTGTCTCAGCTTCATGATAACGTAAAGAAAAATCTATATTATAACGAGACAAAAAAAATCTAAGAGCTTATTCCAGGACTTAAAAAAGATTATAATATATATACAGGATGAACACAAAAGTGTACTTTTGTGTTGTTTGTTTTCCATATAGGAGGCGGCGGCAGTTGCTACATGTGTCCTTGTGTTGAACCTGGAGAAGTTGTCCCTTGTGTGGCAGCTGGAGAAGTTGTCCCCTTGTGTGGCAGCTGGAGAAGTTGTCCCCTTGTGTGGCAGCTGGAGAAGTTGTCCCTTGTGTGGCAGCTGGAGAAGTTGTCCCCTTGTGTGGCAGCTGGAGAAGTTGTCCCCTTGTGTTGAACCTGGAGAAGTTGTCCCCTTGTGTGGCAGCTGGAGAAGTTGTCCCCTTGTGTGGCAGCTGGAGAAGTTGTCCCCTTGTGTGGCAGCTGCAGAAGTTGTCCCTTGTGTGGCAGCTGGAGAAGTTGTCCCCTTGTGTGGCAGCTGCAGAAGTTGTCCCCTTGTGTGGCAGCTGGAGAAGTTGTCCCCTTGTGTGGCAGCTGGAGAAGTTGTCCCCTTGTGTGGCAGCTGCAGAAGTTGTCCCTTGTGTGGCAGCTGCAGAAGTTGTCCCTTGTGTGGCAGCTGCAGAAGTTGTCCCTTGTGTGGCAGCTGCAGAAGTTGTCCCCTTGTGTGGCAGCTGGAGAAGTTGTCCCTTGTGTGGCAGCTGCAGAAGTTGTCCCCTTGTGTGGCAGCTGGAGAAGTTGTCCCTTGTGTGGCAGCTGCAGAAGTTGTCCCCTTGTGTGGCAGCTGCAGAAGTTGTCCCCTTGTGTGGCAGCTGCAGAAGTTGTCCCTTTGTGTGGCAGCTGCAGAAGTTGTCCCTTGTGTGGCAGCTGCAGAAGTTGTCCCTTGTGTGGCAGCTGGAGAAGTTGTCCCCTTGTGTGGCAGCTGCAAAAGTTGTCCCTTGTGTGGCAGCTGCAGAAGTTGTCCCTTGTGTGGCAGCTGGAGAAGTTGTCCCTTGTGTTGAAAGTACACCTTGAGTTGAAACTGAAGAAGTAAACGTCACCGCGGCCTGGTCAGAGACCGGGCCGCGGTGACATTGATCCCCGGAGTCATGAACAGGTAATTACCACAGGATACACCAACCACCCGTAACATCCACTCACTACCAACTACCAACCCTAACTGAACAACACACACACCTGAAACCATTCCCTTATTCCTAATAAGATCTATCGCTACAACACATCGATAGATCTTATTAGGATCTATCCTG
Source organism: Procambarus clarkii (assembly GCF_040958095.1). NCBI lineage: Eukaryota > Metazoa > Arthropoda > Malacostraca > Decapoda > Cambaridae > Procambarus > Procambarus clarkii. The sequence goes on from NC_091234.1 coordinate 15,434,489, forward strand.
ATAGAGTATTTGTCTATCAAGTCCTTGCTCCTTCCTCGGTGGGTATTGTCTCCACCAACTGAGAGGCAGACAGATAATGGGGTTTGATCCTATTGGCTGACAATACATTGCTTATTCTGTCCACTATATCTTTCACCCTTGATCTTGGTAAACATTCCCTTAACTCTATTTCCTGCGTCCTATTGCTGCTTCTCCTATTTCTTTTTGAAGCTGCTTATTGAATTTGCTTCAATGATCTCTTCTTGTAGACTTTTGTCCATTTTCTTAAGACAGTTTCATCGAGAATTTCATTATTTCTCTGTTTATGTCTCTTCAGCTTCCACGCCTGTCCTCTCCTCTGTCTGTTTCTATGTTAAGTCTGTCTACCCTGTCAGTTATCCTTAATGTAAATAGAAAGGATTGGTTTTTTTTTCAGATGTGGACTCCATGCTGGTGCTGCATATTAAAATGTGGGTTTTATATACTTATATGTTATTCTACAGACCCCTAGGTCTCTGAAGGCTGCAGGCGATGAGTCACAATAACGTGGCTGAAGTATGTTGACCAGACCACACACTAGAAGGTGAAGGGACGACGACGTTTCGGTCCGTCCTGGACCATTCTCAAGTCTATAAATGTGTGTAATATGTTCATCAGGTGAGAGGTTTTGTGGCATATTGTCTCCCAGGGTGAGAGGTTTTGTGGCATATATCTCCCAGGGTGAGAGGTTTTGTGGCATATTTTCTCCCAGGGTGAGAGGTTTTGTGGCATATATCTCCCAGGGTGAGAGGTTTTGTGGCATATATCTCCCAGGGTGAGAGGTTTTGTGGCATATATCTCCCAGGGTGAGAGGTTTTGTGGCATATATCTCCCAGGGTGAGAGGTTTTGTGGCATATATCTCCCAGGGTGAGAGGTTTTGTGGCATATTTTCTCCCAGGGTGAGAGGTTTTGTGGCATATATCTCCCAGGGTGAGAGGTTTTGTGGCATATTTTCTCCCAGGGTGAGAGGTTTTGTGGCATATATCTCCCAGGGTGAGAGGTTTTGTGGCATATTTTCTCCCAGGGTGAGAGGTTTTGTGGCATATATCTCCCAGGGTGAGAGGTTTTGTGGCATATTTTCTCCCAGGGTGAGAGGTTTTGTGGCATATTGTCTCCCAGGGTGAGAAGTTTTGTGGCATATACCTCCCAGGGTGAGAGGTTTTGTGGCATATATCTCCCAGGGTGAGAGGTTTTGTGGCATATATCTCCCAGGGTGAGAGGTTTTGTGGCATATATCTCCCAGGGTGAGAGGTTTTGTGGCATATATCTCCCAGGGTGAGAGGTTTTGTGGCATATATCTCCCAGGTGAGAGGTTTTGTGGCATATTATCTCCCAGGGTGAGAGGTTTTGTGGTATATATCTCCCAGGGTGAGAGGTTTTGTGGCATATATCTCCCAGGGTGAGAGGTTTTGTGGCATATATCTCCCAGGGTGAGAGGTTTTGTGGCATATATCTCCCAGGGTGAGAGGTTTTGTGGCATATATCTCCCAGGGTGAGAGGTTTTGTGGCATATATCTCCCAGGGTGAGAGGTTTTGTGGCATATTATCTCCCAGGGTGAGAGGTTTTGTGGCATATATCTCCCAGGGTGAGAGGTTTTGTGGCATATTTCCTCCCAGGTTCTCATATTTTAATTTTTCCTATGAGATGCTTCCACAAGAGGCAATACTGTTCCTGGGAGCCTTCTCCCAGGCACACCTCATCTTCCTGTGATCTCCTAATCGTTTGCATTTGAGATTCTTATCAATAATGCATAATCCCCCAGACGAGGACTCGGTTGAGTCCATTTTCTGTGTCAGGTGGTTGGGATATATCAAGATGAGTCTCAAAATGGGACCTCAGAACACTCAAATGATTTCCTGAACAAAAAATTGTACCACTTACGGGTTATTCATGCCTGTGCCACCTCTTGGGTGGCTTAATCTTTATGAATCAATCATCAGTCTTCAAGACCTGAGCCACAGCGCTTGTAATTTCGTACCACCACCAATTGTCTTCTCTCGGACGAAACGATGCTCCGTTTCGTACAAGAAGCATTTTGAGTGTGTGTGTGTGTGTGTGTGTGTGTGTGTGTGTGTGTGTGTGTGTGTGTGTGTGTGTGTGTGTGTGTGTGTGTGTGTGTGTGTGTGTCACAACATCAGCGCCCTCATGCGTGTGTGTGCAGACATAGGGTAAATGCATCACAGCAAATCAGGGAGTAAATCTTACGTTTGGAACACAAATTAACTGCCATAAATCCGTCCTGTCCCCGGCAACAGACTCACTCAGCCAATATGCAACATGCAACCCGGAGCAAAACTTAGACGAAACTCTTTGCAATTGCAAACTCTTTCGCTCACCGCGTCTGCGAGTTAATTTCCTTGGCTGGATATTTTAAGTCTATTCAATATCCACCTCACAAGAAGATGCTGTTTCAATTTACATATGTAAATCTACATATGTAAAGCTCCCCCACACAAGGGCAGTCTGGAAATATTCTGCTTTTAAGATGTTATGTTTTGGTACTAAGTATATATATATATATTTTTTGTAGCGACTATGAGCTGTTAGTTCAATCGTGTACTATGAGGGTACTATGAGGTACTATGTTAGACCACTCATGGGCTATCTTGAGGGGTATCTTCAGATGATTTCGGGGCTTTAGTGTCCCCGCGGCCCGGTCCTCGACCAGGCCTCCAGGCTATGGTGAGCCTCCGTATTGGACAAGTAGCATGGGCTATGGTGAGCCTCCGTATTGGACAAGTAGCACGGGCTATGGTGAGCCCCCGTAGTGGACAAGTAGCACGGGCTATGGTGAGCCCGTAGTGGACAAGTAGCACGGGCTATGGTGAGCCCCGTATTGGACAAGTAGCACGGGCTATGGTGAGCCCGTAGTGGACAAGTAGCACGGGCTATGGTGAGCCCCGTATTGGACAAGTAGCACGGGCTATGGTGAGCCCGTAGTGGACAAGTAGCACGGGCTATGGTGAGCCCCGTAGTGGACAAGTAGCACGGGCTATGGTGAGCCCCGTAGTGGACAAGTAGCACGGGCTATGGTGAGCCCCCGTAGTGGACAAGTAGCACGGGCTATGGTGAGCCCGTAGTGGACAAGTAGCACGGGCTATGGTGAGCCCCGTATTGGACAAGTAGCACGGGCTATGGTGAGCCCGTAGTGGACAAGTAGCACGGGCTATGGTGAGCCCCGTATTGGACAAGTAGCACGGGCTATGGTGAGCCCGTAGTGGACAAGTAGCACGGGCTATGGTGAGCCCCGTAGTGGACAAGTAGCACGGGCTATGGTGAGCCCCGTAGTGGACAAGTAGCACGGGCTATGGTGAGCCCCGTATTGGACAAGTAGCACGGGCTATGGTGAGTCCCGTAGTGGACAAGTAGCACGGGCTATGGTGAGCCCCGTAGTGGACAAGTAGCACGGGCTATGGTGAGCCCCGTAGTGGACAAGTAGCACGGGCTATGGTGAGCCCCGTAGTGGACAAGTAGCACGGGCTATGGTGAGCCCCGTAGTGGACAAGTAGCACGGGCTATGGTGAGCCCCCGTAGTGGACAAGTAGCACGGGCTATGGTGAGCCCCGTAGTGGACAAGTAGCACGGGCTATGGTGAGCCCCGTAGTGGACAAGTAGCACGGGCTATGGTGAGCCCGTAGTGGACAAGTAGCACGGGCTATGGTGAGCCCCGTAGTGGACAAGTAGCACGGGCTATGGTGAGCCCCGTAGTGGACAAGTAGCACGGGCTATGGTGAGCCCCCGAAGAGGACTATTTTCATCCTCGTTACCGTGACATTTGGCCTATTTCCAGCTTTATTCTTACCTCTTCACACATAATTCTAACATTATTCTTATATCTTCTTGTCTCCTCCATTTTATCCACTTCTGTTTTTTTTCTTATCATTGTGTTTTAAAGAAACAAGCACAGGCCTGAGATTGTTTGATGTATTGTGTGCATTGTTTGCTGACAGGATGCACATCACTCTGAACTCTTGTAATAGACAAGACTTGTTTACAAGAGAATGGAACAAAAACAACTCTTGATGAGGTAAAGGCCTTTGTTAATACTCTTTTGTATTCAGGTTTGATATAAATTGTGATCCACTCATCATAACTCAAATTATATTGATATAAATGGTTAATAATTCGAAATGTTCTCAAGTCCTCCAGATGTAGGTGTCCCCTATATTGTAGTGTCAATATACATATGAAAATACATGTATCTTGTGTATCTCATGGCATAGCTGCAACTTGAGCTGCAAGGTGCTATCTTGAGGTTATCTTGAGATGATTTCGGGGCTTTAGTGTTCCCGCGGCCCGGTCCTAATGTGAACAAATCCACATTATCCACAAATCCAAATCCACATTTGTTCATTACAATATGATATCCATTCTATTTCTAGTACAACAAATAGTTACAGAGAGAAGGACCCTTCGATAAATTTCTAAAAATCTAGAGATAAAATATATATTCGTTGAAACCCACTTGTCTGAGCAGGAAGAAAAGATAACTATTAAAATCTGGTATAACTATTAAAGCCTGAAGGATTAAATTGCTTATCCTTGAGAACTTAGTGTAATAACCTCGTTAGTTAGCATTCCAACCACTTGGCCAACTTGGAGAATTGCCTTGTGACATTATGCGATATTTTAACCAGGGCGTCTGACGGTGGTTAATAGCAGTTTAGGAAGAGATGTAATTGTGAAGTTTTCTCAGACTTTCAAGCTTATTGCTGTTATATAAATGGTAATGGAGGTCCCCCATCAAATTAAATGTTAATGGGAGTGCTTGAGCAAGTCTTTAAAGAATCGCAATTATTAGAGCAAAAAGTTCTTCAAAACTAGTTTGAAGTCGGATTCTTTGTGTGAGCGAATTGTCCTCGAAGTAATTTGACTCCTCTTCGTCAGAATTCTTCACACCAACACTAAATACACAACTACAAGAGAATGTTAACAATTGTAGCATTAGTGAACCAAGATACATGGTGGCTCAAAATCTCAGAAGACTTTGGAATTTTTAAATAATTACATCAGCTGTATTTCAATATTTCGCCTAACTGAATGAAAACGGGAGATTTTCAGCGGAGGCTAAAAATATCTGTATCATGCTGACTAAACCACACACTAGTAAGTGAAGAGACGACGACGTTTCGGTCCGTCCTAGACCACAATCTACTTTCGGTCCAGGACGGACCGAAACGTCGTCGCATCTTCAATTTCTTTCTTGTGTAAAGGAGGAAATGTAGATGTTTATCTCTCAGAATGTTTGGTAATATTTTTATTGTTTGTGATGTGTGTCTATGTATGTATTAACACGTTGTACTGAACGGGGTGAGAATAGCTTGAGCTACCTCATCCCTTTGTGTGTTACCTCAATAAACTTATTTCAATTTCTTCAATTTCTAGTGTGTGGTTTGGTCAACAATTTTCAGCCACGTTATTGTGACTCCTCGTCTGCATCTTTATCATGCTGTTTAAAGACTCCTGATCCCAAAGGAACGACACATTATTGGAGCAAGTGCTTGCAACCCTCTGCCTCAGTCATAACCTCTCATCATCAGCATAATGATGTACAATCTTGAGGTGACAAATACAGCATCATAATATCTTTACATCATCTTTCATCAAGGTCTAGGAGGAGCATATTAGTTTTCTTGTTTAAGCGAATGTTTTCAGATGCATCGAAGTTATCCATTAAAAGGAGATAAGAAAGGGTATGTGTTTTTTAATACTTTAACTATAAACTAACTTAAAAATTATTCAAAAAGAATTTATATGTATACCGAGAGGTCTACCCATCTGCACGGAAAATATACACGAAGAGGTTTCTCAAGTCTGTTTTCTGGACGAAAGTATATATTATATATATTATATATATATATATATATATATATATATATATATATATATATATATATATATATATATTATATATATATATATATATATATATATATATATATATATATATATATATATATATTTCCTGTAGGGTCATTAAGCTGTTATGGTGACCTTAACAACCCTCCAGAAGGTGATAGACTTGATGCTCGACACCAATCTAAGGATATAGACACAAGAACGAGTATATTTGATATAATTAAGTTACTAAATTTTAATATGTTTACTAAGGTGGATATGAGGACAGCGGCACGTGGCCCCAACACCCACAATGTTTACAAACAACAGCTGTGAAGCACGTGGCCCCCAACACCCACAATGTTTACAAACAACAGCTGTGCTGCACGTGGCCCCAACACCCACAATGTTTACAAACAACAGCTGTGAAGCACGTGGCCCCCAACACCCACAATGTTTACAAACAACAGCTGTGCTGCACGTGGCCCCAACACCCACAATGTTTACAAACAACAGCTGTGCTGCACGTGACCCCAACACCCACAATGTTTACAAACAACAGCTGTGCTGCACGTGGCCCCCAACACCCACAATGTTTACAAACAACAGCTGTGCTGCACGTGGCCCCACACCCACAATGTTTACAAACAACAGCTGTGCTGCACGTGGCCCCACACCCACAATGTTTACAAACAACAGCTGTGCTGCACGTGGCCCCCAACACCCACAATGTTTACAAACAACAGCTGTGCTGCACGTGGCCCCCAACACCCACAATGTTTACAAACAACAGCTGTGCTGCACGTGGCCCCCAACACCCACAATGTTTACAAACAACAGCTGTGCTGCACGTGGCCCCCAACACCCACAATGTTTACAAACAACAGCTGTGCTGCACGTGGCCCCAACATCCACAATGTTTACAAACAGCTGTGCTGCACGTGGCCCCCAACACCCACAATGTTTACAAACAACAGCTGTGCTGCACGTGGCCCCACACCCACAATGTTTACAAACAACAGCTGTGCTGCACGTGGCCCCAACACCCACAATGTTTACAAACAACAGCTGTGCTGCACGTGGCCCCCACACCCACAATGTTTACAAACAACAACTGTGCTGCACGTGGCCCCAACACCCACAATGTTTACAAACAACAGCAGTGCTGCACGTGGCCCCCACACCCACAATGTTTACAAACAACAGCTGTGCTGCACGTGGCCCCACACCCACAATGTTTACAAACAACAGCTGTGCTGCACGTGGCCCCCACACCCACAATGTTTACAAACAACAGCTGTGCTGCACGTGGCCCCACACCCACAATGTTTACAAACAACAGCTGTGCTGCACGTGGCCCCAACACCCACAATGTTTACAAACAACAGCTGTGCTGCACGTGGCCCCACACCCACAATGTTTACAAACAACAGCTGTGCTGCACGTGGCCCCAACACCCACAATGTTTACAAACAACAGCTGTGCTGCACGTGGCCCCAACACCCACAATGTTTACAAACAACAGCTGTGCTGCACGTGGCCCCAACACCCACAATGTTTACAAACAACAGCTGTGCTGCACGTGGCCCCAACACCCACAATGTTTACAAACAACAGCTGTGCTGCACGTGGCCCCAACACCCACAATGTTTACAAACAACAGCTGTGCTGCACGTGGCCCCAACACCCACAATGTTTACAAACAACAGCTGTGCTGCACGTGGCCCCAACACCCACAATGTTTACAAACAACAGCTGTGCGGCACGTGGCCCCAACACCCACAATGTTTACAAACAACAGCTGTGCTGCACGTGGCCCCCAACACCCACAATGTTTACAAACAACAGCTGTGATGCACGTGGCCCCCACACCCACAATGTTTACAAACAACAGCTGTGCTGCACGTGGCCCCCAACACCCACAATGTTTACAAACAACAGCTGTTTGAATGTTGCCATTCAAGACAGCAGAGCAGCGTATAACCATTATATTAGTACATGAACTGGGATTCATCTGGACTTCAAGATGTTTTATTCAGCCAGATCTTACAAAAATAAAATGGCTGTATTTTCTCCATTTTTTTCGTCCTTGCGGAATTTAGGTCTATAATTAATTATTATTTTTTAAATATTTTATATATATATCATAAATAATATTCACTGCCGTATTAAACAGTCAATTAGTCAAACTCATGAGTCATTTTTCTGTGTGTTTCAGAAGTTTTTAATTCATTCTTGAACTTTTGAGAGCAATTCCTGGCCAACTGACTTTTTTTCATTCTTACGAGTGAAATTCTATTGCTGGAAGCGTGGGATACTTGGATGCTGAGGCGAGATGATGTAGTGGGAGATGAACACCATGTTAGGATGCTGTGATCAGACAATGCCCTTCAGAAAATCCTATTTTAGTTTTTGAGATATATACAAGAGTTGTTACATTCTTGTAGAGCCACTAGTACGCGTAGCGTTTCGGGCAGGTCCCTGGAATACGATCCCCGCCGCGAAGAATCCTTGTTACAACCAAGTACACATTTTACTGTTGAGTTAAACAGAGGCTACAGTTAAGGATTTGCGCCCAGTCAATCCTCCTCGGCCAGGATACGAACCCATGACAAAGCGCTCGCGGAACGCCAGGCGAGTGTCTTACAACTGCACCACGGAGACTGGTGAACGTGTAGATATATAATATTAGGAAGCTAGTCGTCTATTAAACCATTTAGAAACATTAGATAAACTGGAACAATGTTTGGTTTTATCAGTTAAACAACCAATTCTATCTAGTGATTCCCGAATCTGACCTTAAATGACCTCAATAGCAAACTAGGCTGATAAATGCTCTTTGGTTATAATTGTAAAAGTGACTTTTTGTTATGCAACATTATTAACTACGTAAGTATAACTAGGTGAGTGTAACTAAGGGAGTACAGCTAGGTGAATACAACTAGGTGAATACAACACGGTGAATACAACATGGTGAATACAACTTGGTGAATACAACTAGCTGAACACAACTAGGTGAATAACTCCACCCGTACCTCACCAGTCTCCAAGCACAGAACCTTCCAGCTTGAAGATCCAGGCGACTCAAGAAGCACAAGTGATGCAACGTCAATGGGGGTTTCCTTAATTAGACATCAAAGTTGTCGTCAATGAACCCGTCTGCGTGGCGACCTAATTACTCTCACTCGGCATTTTGGCTTTAGTCTACTCCTTGTGAAGTCCTTGAGATGACTGATATCTTACTTGTGTTTGGTTTTTCGCTTATCTGTGAGCGTTTCTAGTTATCGTCATTCAGGTTTCAGAATTGTTTTTATACGAGGTTGTGGCTGGAATGTTAAATTTTTTATTTGAGAGTGGGGCTATGATAGAGGTAAGTTACGTACAATTATCTTTTGATTCAAGTGTGTGAGTCTTCCTCCTGTGAGTGTGTGTGAGTCTTGTTCCTGTGAGTGAGAGTGTGAGCCTTGCTGCTCCTCTCTGGTTCACCTGTGAGACATTTCTCTCTTACTTCTCTGAAGACTTCATTGAGATATTTGATAAATAAGCTCTGAGGGTCACCTCCGAAGGGCGTCGCCTCCGAAGGGCGTCACCTCCGAAGGGCGTCACCTCCGAAGGGGGTCACCTCCGAAGGGCGTCACCTCCGAAGGGGGTCACCTCCGAAGGGGGTCACCTCCGAAGGGGGTCACCTCCGAAGGGCGTCACCTCCGAAGGGGTCACCCCCGAAGGGGGTCACCCCCGAAGGGCGTCCACCTCCGAAGGGGTCACCTCCGAAGGGGGTCACCCCCGAAGGGGGTCACCCCCGAAGGGGGTCACCCCCGAAGGGGGTCACCCCCGAAGGGAATCACCTCCGAAGGGAATCATCCCCGAAGGGGTCACCTCTGAATTAGCCTTGAACGACACCACGCGAATTCCTCAAGGTCTCTAGAAGGCACTTTTTCTGGAGACTGGTTCAAGGTATCATTCCCCCACTAGGAGCTAGCATCTCTTACAAGCTTCCCACAGATTTTTGGTTTATCGAACGTCTAAAGACAATGAACCATAGGGGCCCACAGGGAGAGTAGTGAGTGAGAGAGTGTTGACCACAGAGGTGGCTCAGGGCCCCAACATCACCCAAGATTAATGTTGTATTTGATAGCCCTCACTATCTGTCATCAAGCATGAGAGTTAACATGTTAAATATATCACAATCAGTGTTAAAATGACTTCATTTAACATATATAAATATATTGTATTTTGAAATATACAATGCAACACAAAGCTGTAATAAAGGAACTTGAGATTCCGCTGTGTGGGCCATGCAATTATCTGGTAATTAACAACTTTTAAAACGGGTGATTAAGAACTTGGAGACACCAACTTGCAGACGATGACTGCTGCTCGTCAGCGCTGATCAATGAACAATGAATGATCAATGGTTCTACCTGATAAATGGTCCCTTCGGCGAGCCAATAGCATGAGATGGATAAATGGCTCACAGCTTTAATTGCAGACGAGGAGTCACAATAACGTGGCTGAAATATGTTGACCAGACCTCACACTAGAATGTGAAGGGACGAGAACGTTTCGGTCCGTCCTGGACCATTCTCAAGTCGATTGTGACGGAATCGACTTGAGAATGGTCCAGGACGGACCGAAACGTCGTCGTCCCTTCACTTTCTAGTGTGTGTGGTTTGGTCAACAGCTTTAATTACTTGTGAACAATTAGCTGTTTGTTCATTTTGGGTGTGGGAGTGGCGGGTGATGTTGAGGAAACACCTCCATAAGTGCCTTAAACTTCTCGACACACTCAGACGGACTAACATCAGATCAGCAGTGTATGGTAACCTTGAGGACTGAATAACTGACTATAGTATAGAATTCTAAACAGGGAATCATATTATTCTGATCACACTCCGTCCCTCCTCTCTCTCTCTCCTTCCGTACCTCACGGTTCTCATACAACATTTATCACACATTCCTTCAATTAATGTTTACGTAAAGCGGACCATTTACCAAAGTCGGCCCTGAAAGCGCCTTCCTCATAGAGTTGTCTCCAAATGTAGCAGCCAGCGTTGAAGGCCCTCCCGGCTACAAGTGCTTCAGCCCCTCAAGTCTACAAGTGCCTCAGGCCCTCTAGGCTACAAGTGCTTCAGGCTCTCTAGGCTACAAAGTGGCTCAGACAAGTTTAACTATAAAATTTCATTCACCGTCGCCTGAGGGAGCTATCTGCTCAACCAAGCTTTTTCTTGTTTCTTTTTCCCCTCACAAATACATTTGTTTCCCTCTTTCAGCAAGGAGAGGGAGGCGACACGGGATGATGCAGTAATTAACTTACACGGCGCTTGACCACAGGACGAGGCGGCGCTTAAATAGACATTTCCTCACATGCATTTCCGCCTCAAAGCAAAATGTCTGCGTGAAAATGCCTTGCTACAGTACACCAGTTGCGAGATGTCGGTACGGAGGAGTGTTGCTTCCACTCTTGGAGCGTCCATTGAGACGTTCTCACGGATTTCCACAGTTATTTGTTACTTTTGGAAAGCAGAACGATGCTGCTGCCGCCGCTGCTGCTGCTGCTGCTGCTTCAGGAGGGTCCAGCAGACGGGAAGCCTGGAAGCTGTATCCTGCTGTTACTACAGAAAGCTTCAACTCTCACGAAGCCTCACAGCTGTTCTCCCGCCCCGCCAAGCTCTAGTAACCAGGTTTAGTCATGCGTTTGTCAACAATGGGAGAGGAGAGAGAGGCAGAAATTGCATTTGCTCCCCGGGCACTAGGCTGTCTCCGTGCTAATTCTGTGTAGGTCGCGTTAGGCTACAGAAGTGAGGACTCAGTCGGGTTTACTCTCAAACCTAACATCAATTACGGCTATAAAAACCATATATCACAAAATATATGAAAGATGAATGTTACTTGCGTCTTGAGAAGTTTTAATTGTACCTCGTTTAGTTGTCAATAAAGGTGAGTACATGATTCAAGGTAATATGTAGATGAGTGAACAAAATGGTTGATTGAACAGTATTGAACAAAAACACACTTGAGTGCATGATTTATGACAAATAATACATTCTAGTTCAAGCTACGGAAAATAATACAGCTTAATACATGCTCCTGAATAATACAGTTGTTTATATTACTGGATTATAATACATTTGAGTGAAACACACTACAGTACTGAACAAAAATATAGTTTGAGTGTATGCTTGAAGACAATAATGCAATCTAGAACTACAGGACAATAATACAGTTGAATTAATGCTATTAATCAATTACACAGTTGAGTACAGGTTACGGGACAATAATAGAGTGAATTTTAATTTGATATTAATACAGTTGAGTGAAAATGCATGCTATTTAACAGTCATGCATTTAGGTGCAGGCTACGTAGAAATAATACAGTTGAATATATTCTATTGAACAATTACACAGTTCAGGGCAAACTATGGGACAATAAGACAATTAAATGCAACTGGGCAACACTACAGTTGAATGCTACAGCTAATGGGACAATAATACAATTGATTGTATGATACTAGACAAATGTAGGATAGTATACTGGACAAAAACACAATCAGGTGTATTGTATATGCTATTGGACAATACTAGCGACGAGGTCAGGCTACAGACAATAATGTAGTAATAATATGAATGAATCCGGACAATGAGGTGACTTGAACTAAACATCAAGGAATTTAATATACATATATATACATACATACATATATATAAATACATGTATATACATACATACATATATATATCACTTTAGAGTTATTTCTTTGTGTATGCCAAGTGTATATTATATTTAGGAGTGTGATTTAAGTCAGTGCACCGGTTCGGGTGAATGATGTAGCGGTGAGCAAATCAGAAATGAGCACAGGAAAGCGAGAACTACGAACTGAATATTGAAGTTCCCGCATAAAGTTTCCCCCACACTAGAGTCAAGAGAACTCTATTATTCCCAGAACTTGTCGGTGAGGAAACAGCAGCGAGATAGGAAGAGTTCCTCACAATGATACCTGCTTGATGGGGTTCTGGGAGGAGTTCTACTCCCCAAGCCCGGCCCGAGGCCAGACTTGTGAGAGCTTGGTCCACCAGGCTGTTGCTTGGAGCAGCCCGCAGGCCCACATATACCTGGATGATGGGGTTCTGGAAGGAGTTCTACTGCCCAAGCCCGGCCCGAGGCCAGGCTTGACTTGTGAGAGCTTGGTCCACCAGGCTGTTGCTTGGAGCAGCCCGCAGGCCCACATATACCTGGATGATGGGGTTCTGGGAGGAGTTCTACTGCCCAAGCCCGGCCCGAGGCCAGGCTTGACTTGTGAGAGTTTGGTCCACCAGGCTGTTGCTTGGAGCGGCCCTCAGGCCCACATACCCACCACAGCCCGGTTGGTCCGGCACTCCTTGGAGAAAACAATCTAGTTTTCTCTTGTAGATGTCCACGGTTGTTCCGGCAACATATGCCAGATCATATGATAACATATCGTTACTACTGGAGCGTGGATGGCCACTCCAGATTATTGTGAGTTTATGCTTTTAAGCTGAAAACTTGCAGCATAATTCTTAGGTATTCATGTGTTATTTTATCTTGTATATGTGAAGTTTCTCTCTTCCTATATGAGAGAATGTCTGTGTGTGTATATTTGCCTGTCCAGAGTGGGAGACCAGATGCTTGCGGCCAGCTTCACCAAATTTGAGTGTGATAATGGTCTGGGGTATGGGATGAACATAGGCTAGTCGATGTCACCAGAATTAAAACAGGAACAGCGTGTTAGGGTCACATTCTCAACTCCACTGCTACGTTCGTTAAATCAATTCGGATTGGGTATACTTGCCAATCCGAATTTAATCAATCCGGATTGACAATTTTTCCCTTTACTCCTCAGGGGCCAGATTCACGAAGCAGTTACGCAAGCACTTGCGAACCTGTACATCTTTTCTCAATCTTTGGCGGCTTTGTTTACAATTATTAAACAGTTAATGAGCTCCGAAGCACCAGGAGGCTGTTTATAACAATAACAACAGTTGATTACAAGCATGAAAACTTGCCAAACTGTTTAATAAATGTAACCAAAGCCGTCAAAGATTGAGGAAAGATGCACACGTTCGTAAGTGCTTGCGTAACTGCTGCGTGAATCTGGCTCAGGTTTCTAGGTAGTGGTTTTTGGTTCTTGAGGCAGCAAGTGAAATATACTGTTGTCGAAGGCTTTTATCGAAATAAGAATTTATGTCATTCTCTGGGGAGACATTTTGGATGGTGATAAATAACGACTTTGAAGACATTTTCCTTCAAGATGTTTCAACAATAAGCAAGAAATGCACTCTGCACTGCATGATAAGAACATAAGAACAAAGGCAACTGTAGAAGGCCTATTGGCCTATACGAGGCAGCTCCTATCTATAACCACCCAATCCCACTCATATACATGTCCAACCCGCGCTTGAAACAATTGAGGGACCCCACCTCCACCACGTTACGCGGTAATCGATTCCACAAATCAACAACTCTGTTACCGAACCAGTATTTACCCAAGTCTTTCCTAAATCTAAACTTATCCAATTTACACTCATTGTTTCGTGCTCTGTCTTGTGTTGACACTTTTAATACCCCCACCAATATCTCGATATAAAAATCCCAATGAACACCGTTCTCATAAAATAATGCAATGAAATAAACAAAAATATAAATAACAGTTGATTCCTTCTGAAGATGTATTAATATACGAAAGTACTTAAGGAAATCCTTGTTTCAATTCTTCCTCCGGTGTCTGACACTGTCACATTTTTCATCACTTGTTCTTAATTAAATTTAATTAATTAACAATTTAATTTTCGTGATTTACACAACAAAAAAAATAAAAATTCGTGCTTACCGTTAGTGAGCTGTTCGCCCAGAGGGATGAGCAGGGGCACCAACACATTCATTGCCATTGTGGCCTTCGTAAGGTTGGCCAGCCTGCAAGATAAGAAACCGTCCATGAAACGACCGGCAAGGCAGCATAGTGTTACAAACTTTACACTGAAATATAAATATAAATATAAATATATATATATATATATATATATATATATATATATATATATATATATATATATATATATATATATATATACATATATATACATATATATACATATATATACATATATATATGCGGAAAATCCACAGAGAAATATGAAATGAGGTGAACGTTTCGGCTTTGTTAAAGCCTTTGTCAACACCAGACTGACTAAGGAGAAGGGAGAAGGGGGATATATAGGCCGACACCTGACCAACCCAACCCTAGGGTTGGTCAGGTGTAATTAACCAAAAACAGGTATAGCTTAGCTTAGAATGGTCAAAGAGGATTAAGCGGTCAGAGAATAAGGATGAAAGATTAAAGAAAAGCCTCATGATCACACAATATATGAATATACAATTATAATGAGACATTGTAAGCTTCTCTATCAGAGTTGTTTCTTAAACTGTTGTGCAATATTATAACTTAAAAATGGATCAAGTTTGTACATTCCAGTACTAACATTAAGAAGATTTGGACACTGATTAGAGCAGACTCAATCAAATTCCGTTCCACGAAATCCCCACAATTGGTAATGCTTTTTGCCCCATTCCAGTTAATATTGTGATCGCATAAACTCGTATGTAGATACAATGCATTAGACGTTGCACACAACAAACTGTTGTGTGTATTCGATTCCCTGCAATGATTGTGATTCTGTGTACCTTGGACAAACAGGAAAGTCCTTACAATTGCGGTTGTCACAACATGCTTATAGTATTAGAACTGCCCAAACGTCTAATGCATTGTATCTACATACGAGTTTATGCGATCACAATATTAACTGGAATGGGGCAAAAAGCATTACCAATTGTGGGGATTTCGTGGAACGGAATTTGATTGAGTCTGCTCTAATCAGTCAGTGTCCAAATCTTCTTAATGTTAGTACTGGAATGTACAAACTTGATCCATTTTTAAGTTATAATATTGCACAACAGTTTAAGAAACAACTCTGATAGAGAAGCTTACAATGTCTCATTATAATTGTATATTCATATATTGTGTGATCATGAGGCTTTTCTTTAATCTTTCATCCTTATTCTCTGACCGCTTAATCCTCTTTGACCATTCTAAGCAAAGCTATACCTGTTTTTGGTTAATTTTGACACCTGACCAACCCTTGGGATGGGTTGGTCAGGTGTCGGCCTATATATCTTCCCCCCTTCTCCCTTCTCCTTAGTCAGTCTGGTGTTGACAAAGGCTTTAACAAAGCCGAAACGTTCACCTCATTTCATATTTCTCTGTGGATTTTCCGCATAAAATGATCAGTGTTTTGTGATCGTCAATTGCATATATATATATATATATATATATATATATATATATATATATATATATATATATATATATATATATATATATATATATATATATATATATATATATATATATATGGCTTGACAGAAGCGTTTGACCTCGCAATTCGGACAGATAGACAGACAAGGACCGTCCTCTTTCATAGTAAAGATAATGTGTGTATCTGTCTGTCTCTGTAAATATGAATGTATTTAATACAACAATTGGGAAGCCTTCTGGGCTTCCATACAATACGGTGCTGGCAGTCATTAATGGAATTTTCCCCTCTGTCACATTTTACAATATATTATTTTTATGTCACAAAGAGGAACTGTGACCTGCGGCTGGTGCCGCCGTGGGGGCGTGGCACTCATTTTACATTTTATTTATTTTTCGTGAAACAATAATAGTTGAGAGGACATACACGCGCGCGCGCACACACACACACACACACACACACACACACAGTTGATTGACAGTTGAGAGGAGAGACCAACAGATATGACAGAGGTCAACCCCCGCAAGCACAACTAGGCGAGTGTACACACACACACACACACTTCTTAACCCAGCATGTCAGAGAACCCACAAGATTGAGAGGAAATGACGAACCAGCGAGACTCGACCTGGTCTTCACTCTGAACGACTCTGACATAAGAGAAATCGGTTTTGAGGCCCCAGTAGGAATGAGCGACCACAGTGTATTGGTGTTTGAGTACCTGATTGAAGAAGGGTTATTGAACTCGAGGAGGGATACCGAAACCAAAAGGTTAGCATTCCGAAAGGGAAACTATGAGGAGATAAGAAAATTCCTAAAAGATATAGCATGGGAAACAGAGCTCAGGGAAAAGACGGCCCAAGATATGATGGACTACATCACGCAAAAGTGCAAGGACGCAGCAAACAAGTTTGTCCCAGTCCAAAAGGAAAACAGTGAAATGAAAATGAGAAACCCATGGTTTAATCAGAGATGTGGGCTAGCTAAGCAGTAAAGTAAAAGGTCATGGAGAAACTATAGGAATAACAGGACACTGGAGAGCAGAGAAAGATACCAAAATGCCAGGAATGAATATGTCAGGATGAGAAGAGAGGCAGAAAGACAATACGAAAATGACATCGCAAGCAAGGCAAAGACTCAGCCTAAATTGTTGCATAGCCACATCAGGAGAAAAACAACAGTAAAGGAACAGGTTATGAAATTAAGGATAGGGGCAGAAGGATTCACTACAAACGACAAGGAAGTGTGAGAGGAACTGAATAAGAAATTCCAAGAGGTCTTCACCTTAGAGCAAGGAGAAATCCCAGAGATAAGAGAGGGAATAGCTAACCAGGAACCACTAGAAGAGTTTGAGATTACCAGCGGGGAAGTAAGGAAGTGTTTACTAGAGTTGGATGTGACAAAGGCTTTAGGCCCAGATGGAATCTCCCCTTGGGTTCTAAAGGAAGGAGCAGAAGAACTGTGCCTACCACTCTCCATAGTGTATAACAAATCACTGGCAACAGGGGAACTGCCAGAAATTTGGAAAGCAGCTAACGTAGTCCCGATATACAAGAAAGGGGATAGACAGGAGGCACTGAACTACAGACCAGTGTCCCTAACCTGCATATCATGCAAGCTGATGGAGAAGATTGTGCGAAGAAAGCTAGTGGAGCACCTGGAGCGAAAGACCTCTCGTCTCCATTGCAACATTGCAAAACACATAGCAACTGAGAGCTATTTAATTTTCAGATAGTGCGTACCTAACCTACGGTGGAAGAGTCGCTAGACGGCAGCTTCGTGGCAATTATGCGCATAATCTGCATTGTCAAGCGTTCTCAGAGAACAAGATCTGTGACAAGACGCTCACTTTGAAGCGCCGATGAATTTCAAATTCAGTTTAAGTCAATTTAAGAAAGTCGTTTTTGTATGAATTCGAAATCTGTCATCGCCAGAAGGTCTTGTTTTGACTGAGAAAATAACTTGCTGGTTTAGCAGTTAAGCAGACAGCAAGGGTACTGGCAGATCCAGTACCCTTGTTGATGCCTGAATATATGCACGTTTGAACTGCTATATGTATTAGACTGAGACTGATATATGTATACTGCTATACGTATATCTAATATTTTATTATCGTTGTGTCTTTCGATTATTTTTGCCGATATTGGTCAGAATATCTCTTGAGTATACATTGTTTGTACATTTTTTAATCTTGAAAAATATACTGTTGTCCTGCCTATATATTGAGATCATTGGGATTAACAGTCCCACAGGGTATGTATCCAACATTCATCTCGTTCATTGGGTGTCGAGAGAGTTCTTCATGAGATGGCTGTTGTTTGAGGTCACCTTTACACCTATCATGTCGTTCAAAATGATTCCCTCTGTCTTGTGAACCTTTAAAAACGCTATTTTAACAGCTTTATAGGTAAAATGTATTCTGTAGTATTCACCTTATCACAGGAGAAAAATATATATATATATATTTTTCAAAACTTACTTCAGGCCAAAGGCTTTCCTTAAGCTCTTTAAGAATTCGGGAAGAGTTTCCGAGAGGTCAGAGAGAGCCGATATGAAATGGATCTCTGCGAGCTAGAGATTTTCACTTGAAATTCCCCACTTTGTTGCCTCTGCCCCGGGCGCCAGAGTGGGAGGATAGCCTTATAGCACGTGGGGCAAGTGAACATTATACTTACTGATTTATTGACGAACTACCGATGAATTTTAGAACTTTATTTCCCTTATTACTGACTTCATGAAGTCTTAAATTCGTATTTTACGTTTTCTCACGATTCGACTGTGTTTTGAGGTTAGTTTATTTGTTTAGTTCTTTGTCATGAATAGTTACTTGTAATCACCACCTCTATGATTACACACACACACACACACATGTACAAGTTGAGAAGCGGGACCAAAGAGCCAAAGGTCAACCCCCGCAAGCACAAATAGGCGAGTACACACACGCAACTCAAGCACAATCAAGCACAACTAGGTGAGTACACACACACACACACACACACACACACACACAATACCCATGTACAAATGCTCAATCTCCGAACAAATCTCCTCTAACATACAAGGATATCCTATCTGTTTTGCTCCGTGGAGCTTAACTGTGGTTTATCCTGCTATATTCTAATTGCTCTCACCAGAAACACAACCCCCAGGAAAACTGTGTGTATATTTGGTCATATAACTCGCATTATAAGTAAACATATATTTTAAGCTGTTGTCATTTCATAAAAGATTTCTTTTCACTATGCAATCGACTTGAGAATGGTCCAGGACGGATCGAAACGTCGTCGTCCCTTCATCTTCTAGTGTGTGGTCTGGTCAACATCTTTTTATTATTATTTATAATTCTATGGAAGATCCTGTAGGGGGGCCTGTGGCTGAATGGACAGGGCTCTGGACTCGTAATCCTAGGGGTCCGGGTTCGATTCCCAGTGCCGGCAGAAATAGATGGGAAGTTTTTTTCACCCTGATGCATCCTGTTATCTAGCAGTAAATAGGTACCTGAGAGTTAGACAGCTGTTACGGGCTGGTTCCTGGAAGGAGGGGGTTTGGGGGGGTAAAAATTAGTCAGTA
Organism: Procambarus clarkii; assembly: GCF_040958095.1. Taxonomy (NCBI): domain Eukaryota; kingdom Metazoa; phylum Arthropoda; class Malacostraca; order Decapoda; family Cambaridae; genus Procambarus; species Procambarus clarkii. The sequence goes on from NC_091234.1 coordinate 15,454,243, forward strand.
GTTAGTAACAGTTGATAGATTGACAGTTGAGAGGCGGACCAAAGGAGCAGAGCTCAACCCCCGCAAGCACAACTAGGTGAATACAGCTAGGTGAAGGAACACACACACACACAGTAGTGATGTGGTGGAGGCTGACTCCATACACAGTTTCAAATGTAGATATGATAGAGCCCAGTAGGCTCAGGAATCTGTACACCTGTTGATTGACGGTTGAGAGGCGGAACCAAAGAGCCAGAGCTCAACCCCCGCAAGCACACTTATGCGAGTACACACACACAGGGAGGATAAGGGAGTTGAACCTCACGTCCCTGGAAAACAGAAGGATAAGGGGAGACATGATAAACACCTACAAAATTCTCAGGGGAAATTGACATGGGTGGACAAAGACGAACGCCTTAGCACGGGCGGAATACGAACAAGCTCCAGCGAGTAAGCAGCTCCAAGATACGAGTCCGTATCTTAAGACAGAAGACGACGTTACACCCAAGATCTAATCACTTGCAGGTTCGAGTTTTCTAGTGCCCAGGTGGAGATTATCTTGAGGTTATCTTGAGATGATTTCGGGGCTTAGCGTCCCCGCGGCCCGGTCCTCGACCAGGCCTCCTTTTTGTTACACACCCCCCCAGGAAGCAGCCCGTAGCAGCTGTCTAACTCCCAGGTACCTATTTACTGCTAGGTAACAGGGGCATCAGGGTGAAAAACATTTTGATCATTTGTCTCCGCCTCCACCCCGGAACCTCAGGACTACGAATCTGTAGCGCTGTCCACTCAGTTATCAGACGCGAACAAAATATTTATATCCACGGAAATGTGTATGAATTTATATTATTGATCGTGGATCACTCATTTCTCTGAGCTTTAGTAAGAGTCAGGTTAAGGCGAAAATTTCAGTTGGGCAGCGGTTAGTTACTTCTGGGATCTTTCCTTGTTAAGGCTACTCATAGCAAGATGGATACAGCTTCTGTTTTCCACTCGTGGGATCAGGGATTCGAGTCCCCCAGTGCCCACCCGCCACACACACACCGAAACTACGACTCGAGAGAACTGGATAAGCGCCTCCAAAGGATACCTATCAACCAGGCTGTGACTCGTACGTCAGGCTGCGAGCAGCCGCGTCTAACAGCCTGGTTGATCAGTCCAGCAACCAGGAGGCCTGGTCGACGACCGGGCCGCGGGGACACTAAGCCCCGGAAGCACCTCAAGGTCAAGGTTGGTACAACGTTGGAACAAGTTTTAAAACCACCTAACCAGTTATAACAACCAATATAGCAAGTTGTAACAACGTTCTAATACGTCATAAACACGTTAAGCCAAGATGTAACAACTTTATTACAAGTTGTAACAAGCGGAAAATAGACAGTTTCGGTTTGTGTTTCCAGGGTCGGGGAATGAGATTTAAGAATAAGTTCTTCTCGATACCACTGCATCTTGGCTCTTAAAGCATGATACTGTTGACTTGTTTGTAAGAAACAGCCAGTTGGAGACCAGGGGCCAGATTCACGAAGCAGTTACGTAAATACTTACGAACCTGAACATCTTTTCTCAATCTTTGGCGGCTTTGTTTACAATTATTAAACAGTTAATAAGCTCCGAAGCACCAGGAGGCTGTTTATAACAATAACAACAGTTGATTGGCAAGTTTTCATGCTTGTAAACTGTTTAATAAATGTAAACAAAGCCGCCAAAGATTAAGAAAAGATGTACACGTTCGTAAGTGCTTGCGTAACTGCTTTGTGAATCTGGCCCCAGTATTAGAAGTTAAAAAAATGTGTTCCATTAGCAGTGACAAAGAGAATATCGAAACTAATGTCCGATATGTATCTCCCTCCGACATACTAAATTTACAAACACATGAAAGCTCCAGTATTATATAGCCGTTCACTTGGGGTGGACGGTAGAGCGACGGTCTCACTTCATGCAGGTCGGTGTTCAATCCCCCAAAACCCTCCAAGTGATTGGGCACCATTCCTTTCCCCCCGTCCCATCCCAAATGCTTATCCTGACCCCTTCCCAGTGCTATATAGTCGTAAAGGCTTGGCCCTTTCCCCTCATAGTTCCCTTCCAACCCCCCCTCCCCAAGAGTAAAAAATTTCTGTACTCTGTACATATTATTTGAATTCAGGAACACTTGATACATTTGGACTGTACCCAAGATTCAGTATGCAATTCAACAAATTTTCAATATACTACGCAACATAAACGAACAAATCCACAAGGGCCGTGACGAGGATTCGAACCTGCTTCCGGGAGCGTCCTAGACGCTGCCTTAATCGACTGAGCAACGACATGGTCAAGAGAGTTGAAACCAGAAGTTCTACTGAACTTACTGGATCCTGCAGCCTCTCCGAGACACAAACCAGGGGTTGTGTTCATTTGATCCATCACACTATTGTGATATCTGTGTGGTACGTAACATAATTAAATTATAAATTGAGCTTGTAAAAGCAATTAATCCCCATGTAATCCCAAGTGCACAATTACTCAATATACTATAGCAACTGAATTATTAACAACGTCTATAGTGAAAATTAAAACAATTGCATACACCAGTACTCTTTACATCATATATTAATATGCTGTGATATATTCTCCGGTTATACTTATTACCCAAACGTTTCTCCTAATATAATATTCTATGTGTTAGACTTATTAAACTGGAAGACGAAATTTCACTTGAAATTAACACTGCAAATTCAAGTAACATTTTGGTAACTTTATATACCCCACAACAGCCTCCCATTTTAATGTAAACAAAACAAAAGTCATTTTAACGAATGTCAATGGTATGACGATGGTATGACACTAAATGGTATGACATTGTCAATGGTATGACATTGTCAATGGTATGACACTGATAATGGTATAACAATGGTATGACACTGGTCTGACACTGTAAATGGTATGACATTGTCAATGGTATGACAATGGTATGACACTGACAATGGTATAACAATGGTATGACACTGGTCTGACACTGTAAATGGTATGACACTGACAATGGTATAACAATGGTATGACACTGACAATGGTATAACAATGGTATGACACTGACAATGGTATAACAATGGTATGACATTGACAATGGTATAATAATGGTATGACATTGACAATGGTATAACAATGGTATGACACTGACAATGGTATAACAATGGTATGACATTGACAATGGAATGTCAAATGTATGACAATGGAAGGAGACAGAAAAGGTGTAACACAGAGGCGATTCCCGCCTTAATAACTAGGCAATATTCCACCTTTAATGACAGCTTAGTTGGCAATTACAGTCAGCCTATTAACTGCCCAATTAGGCAGGTTTCGACTGTGTAGATCTTGTTAACTGCCAGAACCAAGTGTCTAAGAGGTAAGGGGGGGGGGTGATGGAGGAGGATTGGTTCTTATCCATCAGCTTACTATCCAGTATCCATCCAGTTTACATCCGCCTACCATCCATCTGATGCCTTCCTGTCATGTATATGTTTATGCAACCCATCCTCCTGTTTGTGCAACCCACCCTCCTGTTTGTGCAACCCACCCTCCTGTTTATGCAACTCATCCTCCTGTTTATGCAACCCATCCTCCTGTTTGCGCAACCCATCCTGCTGTTTGTGCAACCCATCCTCCTGTTTGTGCAACCCATCCTCCTGTTTGTGCAACCCATCCTTCTGTTTGTGCAACCCATCCTCCTGTTTTTGCAACCCATCCTCCTGTTTGTGCAATCCATCCTCCTGTTTGTGCAACCCATCCTCCTGTTTGTGCAACCCATCCTCCTGTTTAACTCAGCATCCCAGACGCTGAGTTAATCGACTGAGCTACATGGTCAAAAGAGTTGGTTTGTGTCTCGGAGAGGCTGCAGGATCCAAATAAGTTCAGTAGAACTCCTGGTTTCAACTCTTTTTGACCATGTCATATCTCCGTCGATTAAGGCAGCGTCTTTGATGCTCTCGGACGTAGGTTCGAATCCTCGTCACGGCCCTTGTGGATTTGTTCATTAACATATTCACCAGTGGGGGGGAATATCTTCCCTCACTTCTTAACCTCTTAAAACTAATCCACAAACTCCATTTCCTTGCTACAAAAACAGTGTGTGAACAAGCACCGGATTACACGTCCCTGAGACGATCAAATACCACAGTTCAACACCGGTATATCCCGACACTGAATCTCATTTGCATAATTAATTAGCCCATTCGAGCAGAGGAGCTTCCCAAAACGACCAGGCGACTGAGCCTTCACACACCAGACGCACCTAAATACCATCATCTTCCTGCTGATAACTTGTGTGTGAAAATGGGTAGACAAGACGACTCGCAAGAAGGTTCGCTAATGACTTAGGGGAGCAAGACGAGCCCAGGGTCGCTACAAGGGATAAAAGAGAAAGGGGAGAAGGAATGAGAGAGAGAGGGATGTAGCTATAAAAAAAACAGTAAAGGAAGGAATGAGATAGCATAAGAGGGAGATGAGGATAGCGGGCGAACCTGAGATAACAAAATTTCCTACTAGTTCTTACATATTTGTGTCTACAGGATCGAGTTTTAGCTCTTTGACCGGCCTTGCATGTGAAAGTTATAAATGGAGTTGGTATCTACTACCCTTCCCCATCTTCTAGTTTCTTATATCATGCTATTCCTTCGCTATCTGGCTGTATTCTCACATTTCTGAGGCTTATCTCTGTTTTCATCTTCTATCAGAGAGACAACAGAGAGAAAGGAGATATTTATGTGTACTCAATTAGTTGTAATTGCCGGAGTTGAACTGTGGCTCTTTGGTCACGCCTCTCAACCGTCAATCAACCGGTGTACAGATTCCTGTGTGTGTGTGTGTGTGTGTGTGTGTAATTACCTAAGTGTAGTTACAGGATGAGAGCTACGCTCGTGGTGTCCCGTCTTCCCAGCACTCTTTGTCATATAACGCTTTGAAACTACTGACGGTCTTGGCCTCCACCACCTTCTCACCTAACTTGTTCCAACCGTCTACCACTCTGTTTGCGAAAGTGAATTTTCTTATATTTCTTCGGCATCTGTGTTTAGCTAGTGAGTGAGTGAGTGTGTGTGTGTGTGTGTGTGTGTGTGTGTGTGTGTGTGTGTGTGTGTGTGTGTGTGTGTGATACCAGAATACACACATGGAAGTCTGCCGAACCTAAACTCATAATTCTCTCCAGGGAAAACTTAGCCTCATTCCCCAGCGATCTGTCTTTCAAAAGTTGCGCAATATGTTGCGAAGTTGATCAATATTTCAATAATACCTCAGGCAGGCATGATCTATAAGCCCATCTTAGTGTTACAAACAAGAAAGTGCTCTATTGAATAGCTTTTCTGAATTGTCATAGGTTCGGGCGATTTCCACTCCCTGAAAAATTTAAACTTGATATCGGTTGGATTAATCGATATTTAGTCGATAAATTTATTATCTTTATTTACAAACGCGATTGTATTTATATCCCTAGATCATGTGTATGAATGTATAGGTGAAAACTTATGTCTGAGAGTAATATAATTTTAAAATTCATGTATTGTCATGCTTGACAGGGAAAAGCCTCATGTCATGGATCTCTGAAGAATCACAAGGAAATCACACTAACAACATAACCACTCAATGGGAACAATCATTGTAACTCGAACTAGCTATCAAGGAATTCCCAGCCGAGGACCTTACCCCTGTACCACCACGATATGTAAAAGTTCAAGTATGTTTACTGAGACAAGAAATACATCTCAAAGGGATATAGTAGCTTAGGCTATTTCTACTCTCCAGATACGATATGTAAGTTATGCCAACCTGGATTCCACTGCTTTAGCTACACCAAAGTGCATGGGTAAATATGTGCATGGGTATATATATATATATATATATATATATATATATATATATATATATATATATATATATATATATATATATATATATATATATATATATATATATATATATATGTAAAACTAGGATAGGCATCAGTACAGGTTTCCACACTTCCGGATGATTCAGTGGAATTGATTGATAAAGATTAGGCTACCCAAGAAGTGGCACGGGCATGAATAGTCCGTAATCAGTGGAATCCCAGTTTCGACTTATATCTTGGCGTGGTGCAGGGGTAAAGTGCGCGGCTGGGAATTCCTTAATCGCAGGTTCGAGTCCCCCCCCTCCCCCTCATTCCTCCAAATGATTTCCTCACTCTGAACAGTACAGGATAACTAAATCTCACAACCCTGAGGGAGAGAAACTAAATCTCACAACCCTGCGAGAGAAGAACTAAATCTCACAACCCTGAGGGAGAGAACTAAATCTCACAACCCTGAGGGAGAAAACTAAATCTCACAACCCTGAGGGAGAAAACTAAATCTCACAACCCTGAGGGAGAAAACTAAATCTCACAACCCTGAGGGAGAAAAGAACTAAATCTTACAACCCTGCAGGAGAGAAGTAGTAAATATGATCACAACATACAAAAGTCTTAGGAAAATAGATAAGGTGAACAAAGATAACTTCTTTAAACTGAGACAATGAAGATTGTAAAGGACATCGGTGGAAACTTGAAACACAAGTTTGTCGTAAAAACGCTAAGGAAATATTCTTAAACTGTACGAGTTGTAATGAATAAAGAGCAATGCACCGATGAGGTTGTGGAAGCCGCCTAAATCTGCAAACTTTAGGACAAATTTGCAAGATATAATAATTAAATTATAGCGCAACAGGAGCAGCAAGCAGGGCATAGCAAAAAAATATTTTTTTCGTGGTAAATAATAGGTAGGCACCACCACAACCAGCACAACCACTGCAACAACAACCACCACCACCAACCACCACTCGGCCACACTTTAGACTCTGCCAGCCTCTATAGCAACTTCCAGAACACATTAGCACTACAAAAAGCCTGAATTTTTTTTAAAAAGCTGAAAACAAGTCTTAAATGCATCACGGACTAAAAATTCCCTCAGAATTCCTACTGTGTCGACGAATTCTAAACTGTTGTGGAAAGCAAACAATGAAAATGAGAAAATCTAATGTGAAATCTGGGGAATAAAATGGCATTAGTAAGTGTGAAAGTTGAGAAGTGCCAGTTGCTCCGTCGACTACACCAGTGCCTAGGTCACTGGCACCCAGCCACTACCACCAGTAGCATCACCACCACAACCACAACCACCACCCCAACCCTACCACCCCCACCACAACCCGCCAACCCTCACAGCTGCTTTTGTTTCAGGAGACAATAGTTCTGAAATAGCATCAACAGGAAGTTTAATTACCACAGAACATGTCTTATAATGTGTTGTTGTTGAGTCCAGACCTTCACACTCTTGCCAGAGTCCAGACCCTGATACATGGAGTCCAGTGTCCAGACCCTGATGCATAGAGTCCAGTGTCTGGACACTGATACATGGAGTCCAGTGTATTTCAAGAAGTTTGAAATAATCAATAGAACAATATTAGAACCAGGAGGAGGTAGTAGCATGGGTTCTAATACTCAGAATACTGTCACTGGTAACATTAGTTGGAAATATGTCTGCATAGGTCCTCATTTGCATAACTTGACCATTTCAAATATTATATTTCAAACATTTTTGGGTCAAAATGTTGTCCATACCTGGAAAATACTATAATCCTCCAGTCTGTCGTTGGCAGAATAAACGTTGATTCGAACAAGTATTGTTGATATTTTAAATGATGTAAATGTGGATATAATAGATGGGGATATAGTGGAGTTTACCCTGATCTATGAGTATAAAATCCTGCTATTCTATCATGGTTACGTGTACTAGGAGGCGCCTGCTATCATGTGTGTCTTAGGCCTTTCTTGCAATCTATTCTCTAACCCATGTGGAGCCAGTTAGGCTTATGTCATTTTCTTACATTTAGCATAATTTTTTTTAATTCAATAATGAAAATTATTTGTTGTAAATTCTTGTATTTTTTTCACAAAGGCGTTATCTTGAGATGATTTCGGGGCTTTTTAGTGTCCCCGCGGCCCGGTCCTCGACCCCCAGGAAGCAGCCCGTGACAGCTGACTAACACCCAGGTACCTATTTTACTCCTAGATAACAGGGACATAGGGTGAATGAAACTCTGCCCATTGTTTCTCGCCGACGCCCGGGATCAAACCCGGGACCACAGGATCACAAGTCCAGCGTGCTGTCCGCTCAACCGACCTGTGTGTGTGTGTGCAAATTTGATGCAAAATCTAAATTTCATTGTAACTGGAATTACAACTTTTCGCAAATTCTTTCTGACCGTCTGAGTGCAAACTTGGACTGAGAACTTCTTTATAAATTTGTGATTCCATTCATCACATGAGGATATGAAGTTTGTCACGGGCAACTTAAAGTTTATCCCTAAGCCTTGATACACGTAATTTCTCCTCCAGTTTCTCGACAGAGTTCTTATAGCCGCGTTCTCTTAACTTGTCAACAATCTCAGCGTTCACATCTCAGAGTAGGACGACGTCGCCATGTGGACCATCTTCAAGCTTGAAGATGTGATGAATGCGATGAGTTGTGGAGTGAGAGGAGGCGCTAGGAGATGCTAGGAGACGCTAGAAAGTACTAGGAGGCGCCAGGAATCGCGTCCCATCTACCCAGAGCAGAATACCATCCTCCCCGCCCACCCTATCACCTCAAGGTCTCACCTTTAGTAAGGAGCCCTCACAAAGGAACCCCCACCACAAAGGAGCCCCCCACCACAAAGGAGCCCCCCCACCACAAATGAGCCCCCCTCCACCACAAATGCGCCCCCACCACAAAGGAGCCCCCCCCCCCACCAGAAGAGAGCCCCCACCACAAAGTGGGCCAAGAGTGGGGGCTTCACCAGTGAGCCCCGCCCCTGTGCCAGTTCGCTAACAATGCCTCCTTTGTCTCACAGAGTGCCAATGCTCAGGCGACTCTCTCACTTAATGTACGAGACGTTTAAAAAAAATGGAATCCACTTCTCTGTGTGTTCACCTACTTGGACCTGCAGGATCGAGCTTTGGCTCTCTGTAGCCGCCGGGTAATGTTTGCTAGACGAGTCCTAGCGCCTAGCCTAGTGCTGCTGGGAGTCCTAGCGCCTCGCATAGTGCTGCTGGGAGTCCTAGCGCCTCGCATAGTGCTGCTGGGAGTCTTAGCGCCTCGCATAGTGCTTCTGGGAGTCCTAGCGCCTCGCATAGTGCTGCTGGGACTCCTAGCGCCTCGCATAGTGCTGCTGGGAGTCTTAGCGCCTTGCATAGTGCTCCTGGAAGTCCTAGTGCCCTGGGAACCCGGCAGATTATGGCGATAGTTTTAATGGGTGGTAATTTCGAGACTGATGGAGAGAGATGGTGCAGGAAATCTTCCAAGACGGGTGTAAACACCAGTGTGTTGCCTAACTGCTTACGCTCAGAAATAGCCTTAAACGGAGTAGTGTTGGGCAAGGTTGTAGTGCAGGTGTGTACACACGTGAGAGGAACAGGTGTGTGTCAGAGTAGCAAGTGTGTTAGAGTTATACGAATATCAAAACAGGAAGGAAGATAGGTTATCTTGAGGTGATTTCAGGGCTTTAGTGTCCCCGCGGCCCGGTCCTCGACCAGGCCTCCACCCCCAGGAAGCAGCCCGTGACAGCTGACTAACACTCAGGTACCTATTTTACTGCTAGGTAACAGGGGCATAGGGTGAAAGAAACTCTGCCCATTGTTTCTCGCCGGCGCCTGGGATCGAACCCAGGACCACAGGATCACAAGTCCAGTGTGTTGTCCGCTCGGCTCCCATAATAATAGGGGTAATAAAAGGTGGGTGGAGAGAGAAAACAGGGAGAAATGTAGTAACTGAAGGAGGAAAGGATTGAAAAAGGCTTTAAAAAGTCAGAAAGCTACTTAGACCAACATTATAACTATACAACAACAAACCCATGTATAACAAACCCATGTATGCCACGCCTATGTATGCTCCAGGTTCTCTCTGCTCCCCCCTTCCCCCTATAGTCACTATGAATACCTTGGCTCACCGCCCCCCCCCACACACTCCTACCATCCACCTCTACTCTTGCTCCAAAACCACACTCTCCACATGAAGAATATGAGACAGACTAAGTATACTCCATCGTCTAAGGCATGAACCGCCACAGTTGTATATTCTACCACACTCCCCTGACCTGAGGCTGTGAGGTTTCTACCTCATGTTCCTCATTGCTTCTCTAAACTCCACAAACAGTCACTTTAAGACACCAAACTTATGTCTTGGGGAGTTTTTTTTTAATTTTTGTAAATTTTGCCCCGAGGGGCGAGTTTATTGGGCAGCGCCACTCATCTTGTGAGTGGACACACCGCCATAGTGACAGTACTGGGCAGCACCACTCATCTTGTGAGTGGACACACCGCCATAGTGACAGTACTGGGCAGCGCCACTCATCTTGTGAGTGGACACACCGCCATAGTGACAGTACTGGGCAGCGTCACTCATCTTGTGAGTGGACACACCGCCATAGTGACAGTACTGGGCAGCGTCACTCATCCTGCGAGTGGACACACCGCCATAGTGACAGTACTGGGCAGCGCCACTCATCTTGTGAGTGGACACACCGCCATAGTGACAGTACTGGGCAGCGCCACTCATCTTGTGAGTGGACACACCGCCATAGTGACAGTACTGGGCAGCGTCACTCATCCTGCGAGTGGACACACCGCCATAGTGACAGTATTGGGCAGCGCCACTCATTCTGTGAGTGGACACACCGCCATAGTGACAGTACTGGGCAGCGTCACTCATCCTATGAGTGGACACACCGCCATAGTGACAGTATTGGGCAGCGTCACTCATCCTGTGAGTGGACACACCGCCATAGTGACAGTACTGGGCAGCGTCACTCATCCTGTGAGTGGACACACCGCCATAGTGACAGTATTGGGCAGCGTCACTCATCCTGTGAGTGGACACACCGCCATAGCAGCATGTACAACACTCCCCAATAGGAAGAAAACCCGCTGGGTTGTTCATCCTGTCCCTTGTACCCAGACACAGCTGGGACTTGCTTAACTGTCTCAAGTGAACAGCTCCTCAAACAAGAAGATTAACATCAAGTTGTTTTCAATGTGGCGGAACCTCAGGAGGGACTCAAGAAGAACAGAAGGAGTAGTATTGTGAGGGAAGAGGAGTGGCGTCGGGCTAAGGGAGTCGAACGAGGAGGTAGAATCCAGGAAGCGAATGCTGCTCACTAGTGCCTGAGAGGCTTATGGAAGGCAAAAATATTGCGCAATAAGGTGCATGGGGAGGAGGTTTGAAGAGCCGAATTTACTACGGTGGAGCAGTTTGCCTGTTGTGGTTGGTATTATGTAGTTGATGATACGAGACGCTGGAGAGAGACAGAGAGAGACAGACAGAGAGACAGACAGAGAGATAGACAGAGAGACAGACAGACACACACACACACACTTCCACGGAAGCATATAGGATATATGAAGACAACGTAGCTATATCCAAGAGTTATTTCTATATCGAAAATACCGCAATAAATGCTATATTGTCAACTTGGTCCGGAAACGAATAATTCAGTGTTTGTTAAACTGTGTTAATTATTCGGTATATGATTATCCTTTGTTGAACATCTGATACTGATTATTCTTTCTAGAAAATCCAGTATGGATTATTTGTCGTAGAATATCTGGTGTTGATTATTTTAAATTGCTTATTAAAATATAATAATCCATGTGGATTATCCATCGTGGATTTTTTGCCTTGTGGATTATATATTGTGGATTATTTGCTGATTATTTGTTGTGGATTAAGCATCATTGGGACGCCAGTGGGAATGTATATTACCATATCTAGTGTATATGTATAGTGTATATCTAGTGTATATGTATAGTGTATATCTAGTGTATATTAGCAACTGCTCATTCCTGGATTACAGTGCCTACTTGGACGAGTTAAACCCGAGACCTGACACACAACTAATTAGGTATTTACCTTTCATCTTTTTCCTTATTCTCTTATACCTTATCTAGTTTCCCTTTCTAGCATTTTCCCTTTTTCATATTCCGTTTCTATTTTCATTCTACATAGCATTCTTGGAGACCGTGGTTATCTAAACTTGGCTTGTTGATGATCGAAATCCTATCCTGAGTCCTATATATATATATATGTAGGTCCTATATGCATATACATCCGGTCGTGATGGTCGAGTGGTTAAGGGGTCCTGTACACCAGATGCAGAGTGCTCCTGGCAGTATGGGTTCGAGTCATTTCTGGGGTGTCAATTTACAGTTGCATATATGCCTGGGGGACCATTCAGGTTTGTTCGCATTTGTGTTCCTCACGTGTGCCCCAAAGAATGAGGTGATTTGATAAAATACCATGCCCAAGATTACCAACCGAGTGCCGGCGGGGGGATGGAAATAGCCTCTGCTCCCATCCTCTTTTGTCCGGTCGTGTTGGTCGAGTGGTATATAATATATATACATACAGAATTCAACAATATACAAGAGGAAATAATAACCTACATCAGTATATCACAGATACCAAACATCTTCATGAGTATTCCAAAGGTGCCTACTGACACCCGTGTCAGTATACCACAGGTACCACACCAAGAACCTGTCCTCAGTGGCCTTCAGATCAAAGCCTCGACGAAACAATTACATCAAAGCACGTTTCACCCACAATGGTTTTCTATTATATTTTCCTACAAACAAACAAACCTGTGTATTTGTTTTGTACTGAGGGGTAGGGCCTGACTGGTTTCTGGGGTGGGGGGGGGGGTACAGGTGGTAGTTGATTTGGATAGATATTTGCCTGAATTTACCTGAGGGGCTGCTATATCTCTAGTGGCATCTTCATCTCAGTAACAGGTGTTGAGAGTGATGGGGTGAAAGTATCTGATATGGAAGAGGTCAAATGAGATAGGAAGGGGGTGGTATGTGTGTGGAATGGTTAGGAGAGAGAGAGGAAGGGGGTGGAATGGGTCAGAGAGGGAGAGAAAGTGAAGAGATACGACAGGAAATGACCATCAATTAAAGTCATCAATCACCTTATCTCAATGTGATAATTCTGACCCCAAAAAAATTTAGACCGAGATGAAACTTGAACAATACATGTATATGATCGCTACCTCACACGCAAGCAGAAAAAATTGCGTTCTGAATAAAATTTGATATATTTTTCTTATGGTGTTGAGGTGAGCTTTTGTAAGTACAGAAATGTGAACTTCAGTGAAGTAACTTTACTTCCAGACTTGTGTAAAGTGTTTAGTGACTTAAGTTTTGTTTATATTGTCATCGTACTTATCCCTTCCTTGCCTTAAGTCGTGACGTAGCTCCTGTTCCTTGCTTTAAGTCTTGACGTAGCTCCTGTTTCTTGTCACGTCTTGACGTAGCTCCTGTTCGTTGCCTGCGTCTTGACGTAGCTCCTGTTCCTTGTTACGTCTTGACGTAGCTCCTGTTTCTTGTCACGTCTTGACGTAGCTCCTGTTCGTTGCCTGCGTCTTGACGTAGCTCCTGTTCCTTGTTACGTCTCGACGTAGCTCCTGTTTCTTGTCACGTCTTGACGTAGCTCCTGTTCGTTGCCTGCGTCTTGACGTAGCTCCTGTTCCTTGTCACGTCTTGACGTAGCTCCTGTTCCTCATTACGTCTTGACGTAGCTCCTGTTCCGTTACCTTCACGTGTCTAACTAACCCCCCCCCCCCGTGGTTCTATCATGCCATATTACTGTTATTAATTGAAAAATCAAAAAAATAAGTATTCAACTCATGAATCCTGTTGAAAATGTAATGGACTAAATGCACACGTCACAGCAAGAAAGATATTTGATGAGTATCATCAAATTGATGATGTAACGATGAGTTACATCATTACAAGGATGTCACACACTTCAATCACCTTATCATCTTTATCTTCTGACTTCATTTGGATAATTACTTTATTCAAATGAGGTTATCTCGTTCTACAAGTCCCCTACACTACCTTCAATAGCTTCTTTGTAATTTCTGGAGCGTTATCTGAATGTCTTATATTTAAATGTTTTATAAATTTGATTGTGTTAAATGATGATTAAAGATATCAGCTTCGATAGTGTGCATTCAGAAGTCAATGATTATCATCACTTTCTCCTTATTCGTGAGCTGGTTTCTGAGAGGTTGATGACTCTCCCCAGACTGTTGTAACTTTGTTAAGTGCAGTCGATGGTCTGGGAGCCAGAGTTACTGTGGTGTAGCTGTGGCGCAGAGCTGCTGTGGCTTATGTTGTCTGTGTGGCTTGCTGTGTTGTCTCTGTGGGCTGGTGTGTTGCCACACTCTGGCCTATGTTGCCTCACTGTGGCCTGCTATGTTGTGTCTGTGGCCTGGTATGTTGCCTCTGTGGGCTGGTATGTTGCCTCACTCTGTGGCCAGCTATGTTGCCTCACTCTGGCCTATGTTGCCTCACTCTGGCCTATGTTGCCTCACTCTGTGGCCTGCTATGATTAATTTGCCCAATCGCTGCAGCTAATCATGTGAGACACACTATAACTTTCTCACTTGCCAGGGGTAGGCACGGGGAGGTCTTGTTCATCACTGGGATATTAAACATCACTCCATAAATACTAAAAACATTATCCTGAGAACAAATCCACAAGGGCCGTGACGAGGGTTCGAAATTACGTCCGAGAGCATCCCAGACGCACCCTTAATCCTTGAGAATTTGTGTATTTGATGCATCAGGCTATTGTGATTTCTGGGTGTAACATTATCGACTCCAAGTTCCACTTGATCATCACGTAAATCATCGGGTATCTTCATCACTATTGAGTCTCTCAGGCCCAAGTAACTGTTGAGTTTGAAGAGTTGATGAATTGGTGCTTAGAGCGCAGAATATCGTTCACTTCATGGAAAATATTAAATTGCTTGGAAAGCCTCGTTCAGCTCTATCTCTACTTGGGCTGGACGGTAGAGCGACGGTCTCGCTTCATGCAGGTCTGCGTTCAATCCCCCGACAGTCATTTGATATAAACGTGACCGACATCGAACAGAACACACACTTTGAGGTTATCTTGAGATGATTTCGGGGCTTTAGTGTCCCCGCGGCCCGGTCCTCGACCAGGCCTCCACCCCCAGGAAGCAGCCCGTGACAGCTGACTAACACCCAGGTACCTATTTTACTGCTAGGTAACAGGGGCATAGAGTGAAAGAAACTCTGCCCATTGTTTCTCGCCGGCGCCCGGGATCGAACCCGACCCCACAGGATCACAAGTCCAGCGTGCTGTCCGCTCGGCTCCCTGTAGACTTTACAATGTATTACAAGAGTAATTAGACCCCCAACTTGCCCATGGAACTTTGCGACTGTCAGCTCCAACGATCCCAATATATGGGCAAGACAACACCATATACAACAAGAATCTATTAAAGAAAAATAGTTTCTACGCATAAACAAATCACCAACCAACAACACTGAACATAAAAGCCATAAAACATATGAACAGCCATAAAAGCAACAAGAAAGTTCAGAATTCACAAAACTGAACAAAACAATTCTTTATTCTTAAATATTTTAATTTATAAATGTGAAAATTTCAAGTTTTCTGCATTACGATAAATAATATTTGTGTTAATATGCCTTAAGTAAAACCCAACGAACAAAAACATTCATTTTCATTATACACAAAATAATTAGACAGGGGCAGTGTGGCTCCATTACTACTAAATAAAATGTTTCAATCCCTAACGACGGTAAATAAAGTTGAAAAGTAAACTCCACTTAATGCCACCCCCTTGTGCCACTTGCGAAAGAAAATAGGGAAATAAAAAGAACCCTCATTGCACTACCGAGAAATTGCCTCTTGTATCCTCTGCTAAATTGTCTTTTTGTGCTCGTGGTTGAGTAATTAGTCTGGATGTGTGAGCGGATTAGTGCTTATTATGTACTAGACAATGGAATGGTGGCAGAGAGAAATGCCTTTGTTGACCAGACCACACACACTCGAAGGTGAAGGGACGACGACGTTTCGGTCCGTCCTGGACCATTCTCAAGTCGATTGAGAATGGTCCAGGACGGAGCGAAACGTCGCCGTCCCTTCACCTTCTAGTGTGTGGTTTGGTCAACATACTTCAGCCACGTTATTGTGACTCCTCGTCTACATATGAATTAAAGATTATTTAGACTAAAAAATATGTGCGTTTTATCACTTAGATCATCGAAACTGAGTGGGAACTGAGGGAACAAGAATGGGAAAGACTGATCGACTGAGAAGTATAAGTGGCACAAGATAGGAGGAGAAAAGTGTGCATATCTGAAGCACTTTTTCCTGTGAATACCTGCATGAAGTCCTAGCCCCTGATTCACAAAGCAGTTATGCAAGCACTTACGAACCTGGGGCCAGATTCACGAAGCAGTTACGCAAGCACTTACGAACGTGTACAGCTTTCCACAATCTTTGACGGCTTTGGTTACATTTATTAAACAGTTTACAAGCATGAAAACTTGCCAATCAACTGTTGTTATTGTTATAAACAGCCTCCTGGTGCTTCAGAGCTCATTAACTGTTTAATAATTGTAAACAAAGCCGCCAAAGATTGAGAAAAGATGGACACTTTCGTAAGAGCTTCCGTAACTGCTTCGTGAATCTGGCTCCAGCGCCACAAGGTCAGGGGACTGATTGAAGGTCAAAGGTCAGGGTGACCTTCTCCTGAACGTCCCTGTTAATAAGCCAAATATTGACAGTGAAAATATTTCCTTTAACGACCGTGCTTGAGGCAAGGAATATTATGAGTGAAAACTTAGTTGTTACGAGGTAAGAGAACGGGAATGTATATATACATTCATGAATATGTATGAATTTTCATATGAAACTTGTATGTGTATATGTATACACATGAATGTGTACACTGTGACGAAACTAATTTTTTCGGGTATTTCAACTTTTTTTTTTGTTTCATCCCAAATCCTTTATCCTGATCCCTTTAAGTGCTATATAGTCGTAATGGTTTGGTACTTTCTGATACTTTCCTGTTCCCGACAGTACAAGTGACCATCCTCATCACTATAGCCATTTTTCACGGTACCCGGGTACCGCCGGGTACCACATCATCAACAATCATCACTATCTTCACTATCCATATCTACTTTTCCCATCTTCACCTTCTACCTCATCCCTATACACCTGCCGCACTATCATTCATCACCTTCCCTACTCATCACAACCTTCCATCCCCCCTTGCCTAGCCCTCATCACTATCCTTATCCTCTCCCCCCTTCTCCAACTTTCTATCATTCACTATCTTCATTACCCTTCACCACCACCTTCTGGACAGCCTTCCCCTCTTCTTCATCAGCTTACCGAAGCCTCTACATCTTCACTATCTACTTCATCTGTTCTAATTCCTCGCCACTTTTGGAGAATCTTGAAAGGCATAGTTTAAGATTCTTGCAGCATTTTGTACAGCATAGTTTAGGAGACCTGAAGCATTTTCTAGAGCATAGTTTAGACCTAGAGGAACGGAGGGTATTCACCACCCAATACCACCAGGAGTCACTGTCCATCATTCAGTACCACCAGGAGTCACTGTCAATCACCCAATACCACCAGGAAGTCACTGTCCATCACCCAATACCACCAGGAAGTCACTGTCAATCACCCAATACCACCAGGAAGTCACTGTCCATCACCCAATACCACCAGGAAGTCACTGTCCATCACCCAATACCACCACGAAGTCACTGTCAATCACCCAATACCACCAGGAGTCACTGTCCATCACCCAATACCACCAGGAAGTCACTGTCAATCACCCAATACCACCACGAAGTCCACTGTCAATCACCCAATACCACCAGGAGTCACTGTCAATCACCCAATACCACCAGGAGTCACTGTCAATCACCCAATACCACCAGGAGTCACTGTCAATCACCCAATACCACCAGGAGTCACTGTCAATCACTCAATTCCACTACTGACGTTATCCAACTTCCAATTAAGAAAGTTAGAACTCAAAATTCGCCAAATTCCTGAACCCGCTTTGGACATAATTGGAAGTCCAGATAAATTAGATCGAGGAAGCTTTTACGACTGACATTCCAGCTGTCAAGAGAAATTGACCGGCAATAAGATAGCTGGCAGGTTTGATCAGGGAGAGTAAGGTTAATATTTGACCGATCAAAGTGCAGGGAAGAATGCGGATTAACTTTGATCAGAAATAAGGTGACGAAGAAAAGAGATTTTTAGATTTGGTTAAAGTCGGATTTATTTTGGTTTATGTCGTGTATGTGAATTAAAATTACTGGTTTTTTTCTATCAAAGTTCCTCATACCTTTGCCTAACTAGCCGAGTTTTCCTGAAATTATATATTTTTTTCGAATGAAATGTTAAAAATTTACATTATATATGGTTTTATATATTTTATATATTATAATTAAATGTAATTAACTGGGGCATTAATTATAATTATTATATTATATATATATATATATATATATATATATATATATATATATATATAATATATATATATATATATATATATATATATATATATATATATGCGAACAAGCTTGAATGGTCCCCAAGCCAATTCGCAACTGAAAACTCCACACCCCTAGGATTCGAACCCAGACAGCCAGGAGCACTATGCACCTTGGCGTACCACGTTCAAGTGGTTAAGGAACCCAGTACCGTCATGGTGCAGAGTACTCCTACCTGCCTGGGTTCGAATCCTTCAGTGGTGTGGAGTTTTCAGTATATTATATATATATATATATTATATATATATATATATTATATATATATATATATATATATATATATATATATATATATATATATATATATATATAAATGTAGATATAAAACCAGGGAAACGCAAGTTCTAATCAGTTGTGTATTTGTGAAGTCTTTGAAAATGTAATAAGTTTTACGAAACGCGCCCGTGTCGCGTCAGACTAGAAATAAAAATGAATTTTTGGAGAAGTGATTTTTGATTTACCTCCAATAGTGAAGCATAATGTACGAAAGATTGAGAAAAATTCGTGTTAGAATTATTAATCTTACTTTTTTCGGTCATATTTAATAAAATATGTCTACAGGAAAGGACTGCTACCAAAATATACTAATATATATATATATATATATATATATATATATATCTATATATATATATATATATATATATATATATATATATTTTTTTCGACATTATCTCTTTCATGATAGTCGTGTCCTCTCTCTCTCTCCTCTTCATCAGCAACCTGTCATGTGTTAGTTTCAGAATTTTCTCTATTCTCCATTCGCCTCTTCATGCACCCTCAAATGAGAGGGAAAATGGAAGGGGGAAGACTAGAATGAGGGAATAGGTGAAAAGATAGGAAGGGAGTTTGATCATTCAAGGAAGGGAGATAGAGAAAATAGCAGGACACAGATGTATAGGAGAAGACCAGAGAAAGGGAGAGAGATAGAGAATGTGTGTGTGTGTGTGTGTGTGTGTGTGTGTGTGTGTGTGTGTGTGTGTGTGTGTGTGTGTGTACTCACCTAGTTGTGCTTGCGTGGGTTGAGCTCTGGCTCTTTGGTCCCGCCTCTCAACAGTCAATCAACAGGTGTACAGATTCCTGAGCCTACTGGGCTCTATCATCTCTCGATGATTGTGCGTGTGTTTGCGTGTGTGTGTGTGTGTGTGGAACCACTGCTCCCCTTGCCACACTCACCAGTCAAAGCACTACAAGGGGTCCTGCTTTTTGACCTGCTACCATAAATAATTGGTATATAGTGATCCCCAATTCGGCCCCCACATCACGAATTTATTTCTCCCTTACTAAATGTATGCCTTGATACGTTAGTCTTTTTGTATAGTTCGTATTTATGTGTGTGGTTGTTTGGTGTAAACAAAAAGGCTTGTTTGTGATCTGGTAATGCAGTATGTACACAGGGGCCAGGAACGGTACATTGTATCTCAAAGTGTTTTCTGGCGAATTGGGTTTGTAAGATCGAGTGAAAACATGGTAACAGTCAAGCTTTGTATTGGTGAATGTCTGTTGGTGTAAATGATAGAAGGGTGGGATCAGTGTACTGTGTGTGTGTGTGGTACACCAAGCAACAGCCTGGTGGACCAAACTCTCACAAGTCAAGCTTGGCCTCGGGCCGGGCTTGGGGGAGTAGAAGAACTCCCAGAACCCCATCAACCAGGTTGAAGAGAGTTGAAGTATCCAGCTTTCATCTCCGTTCAAGTGTGCCTTTGGTGGCAGTGGCCAGAGGGATACGAACCCCGGGAGAGTTGAAGTTGACGAGGTCAACTTCCAGGTAGAAGAGCCACGTTTAGTCTGTCTTTAAAACTTACAATACTTCGGTAAGTACTTTCTCGACTTGGCAAAGTTTCTCCTTTTTCAATTTGTTTTCACGTATTATTCCGTATGTTCTTTTTTCTTCAAACGTCTTTATTTTTTTCTGTACGATTGATACTCTCAAGTTTTTAATTAGCATATTGTTATGCTGCTCTGCGAGGCTCATTTAGTTTGGCACCTTTTAGGTCTGTAGTTTCTTGAGATGATTTCGGGGCTTTAGTGTCCCCCGCGGCGCGGTCCTCGACCAGGCCTCCACCCCCAGGAAGCAACCCGTGACAGCAGACTGACACCCTGGTACCTAATTTACTGCTAGGTAACAGGGCATAGGGTGAAAGAAACTCTGCCCATTGTTTCTCGCCGGCGCCTGGGATCGAACCCGGGACCACAGGATGACAAGTCCAGTGTGCTGTCCGCTCGGCCGACCGGCTCCCATCACCTAATTGTGCTTGCGGGGGTTGAGCTCTGCTCTTTGGTCCCAGCTCTCAACTGTCAATCAACAGGTGTACAGGTTCCTGAGCCTATTGGGCTCTATCAATATCTACACTTGAACTGTGTATGGAGTCAGCCTCCACCACATCACTGCCTAATGCATTCCATTTGTCAACCACTCTGACATGTGTATGTTGAGTTGTGTATGTTATTTAACTATACAGCTAATGCACGGGGTAAGCGTATTACAAATCTGTCATGCATAAATTAAAGTATTTATTGCAATTTTTGGACATCAAAGAGATCGTTGCATCCTCAAAAAATTCACGTTTTGTCTTAACTTTTGCTTAGAGGACTCCATAAAAGAAATTTAACCTTAGTGAAGAGCAGTAGAACTTCTGGTTGCAATTCTTTTGACCATGTCGTAGCGCAGTCGATTAAGGCAGCGTTTGGGATGCTCTCGTACGTAGGTTCGAACCCTCATCACGGCCCTTATGGATTTGTTCAATTGAACCTTAGCTATCCAGCCCGTCCTCCAAACAAAGATCCAAAAGTGATTCCATGCACCCGCCAAACCCCCTGTTTATGAATGAAAAGCAGTTTACACACGACTCACAACTGCTGACGTTCGAACATATCCGGAACAAAGTGCTTCACTGACGAATTTTGTTCGAATCACAACGCTGTAATGCTTCACCCACGTACTACAAATACAAATAATCGCCAACAGAACACCTAACCTAACCTATCCTATGCCTATATATACACAATATGCTAATATATTATAATATTAATTTATACTTGATAAAATTCCCATTTTGAATGAACAGAATTTTAAATTTATGAATGCGTCTGTGGGGTCGACCGCTGGATGGAATGGACTTGAGTCGAGGACGGGTTGTACACCAAGTATATCCATCCCTGACCGTCCTGGATATAGCGATATAGAGGATATACGGTCCTATATACCTATCCCCAGCGGTGGCGGCTCTTGTGTTAATATTGGTTTCTCCGGTCAACTGATATTTCCCCGATATCTTGACCAGGGGGCGGCGCTCCCTACACCGTATTTACATGGGAATGTGAGAAAAATGCTGAAAAACCGATATCTTCCTCAAAAATGCCTTAGTCCATATATATTTGCTATAGCACATGACATCTACATTATTTAATATATAGAGGATAGCTCTCTTCTCTTTTATATATATATTTATATATATATATATATTTATATATATATTATATATATATATATATATATATATATAATATATATATATATATATATATATATATATATATATATATATACACACACACACACACACGTTTAGTCGATATTTGTACTGTGGTGCACATAATTACAAAAAGTACTATCTAAACAGGTTATCTTGAGTTGATTTCGGGGCTTTAGTGTCCCCGCGGCCCGGTCCTCGACCAGGCCTCCACCCCCCAGGAAGCAGCCCGTGACAGCTGACTAACACCCAGGTAACCTATTTACTGCTAGGTAACAGGGGAGCATCAGGGTGAAAGAAACTCTGCCAATTGTTTCTCGCCAGCGCCTGGGATAGAACCCGGGACCACAGGATTATGCGTCCAGTGTTCTGTCCACTCAGCCACCGGGTCGAATTGGGTTGCCGTACACCACCAGCACATAACACCACATACTGTACACATCATCATGTGGTGTCATCACACCACATAACACCACTAGAACACCATAACACCGTGTAACACTGGCACATAACACCACATACACTACTATGGAGTCAACCTCCACCACATCACTGCCCAATGCATTCCATTTGTCTACTACTCTGACACTGAAAAAATTCTTTCTAACGTCTCTATGGCTCATTTTGGGCGCTCAATTTTCACCTGCCCCCCCTAGTGCGTGCGTGCGTGTGTGTCTACTGATATTACGGATCAGCCCAACTTTGGCCTGTCTAATAATAGTCCTCCAATTACCTTACGTCTCATTAAAACTTCATCACAACGGTTTCCAAACTGCAGGTGTCTTGTCTGAACAGTTTAGGCAAGTCCGTAAGACCGCGTGGTCACCTGGGAATACACCAGTAACTTGTCAACATCCTCCCAGACGTTACAAGACTTGGCAAGAGAGGAAGTCTTAAAGAGAGAGGAAAATAGCATTTTAATAATGCTATTAAAGTATTCACGTAAAAGTTTGCTGGAAAATTGACGTTCAATGAAGTAATTTTCACGTCATTTCATTGACAGACACGTTACTGATATTGGGTTTAATCACTAATATGTTGACAGTTGAATTTGATCAACTCTGTCAGTCAAATGGTCAGCTTCTGGTCAGTCTATTTGGCTAGTTGTTAGAGCCTTGGAGATTGTTAGCATACAATTGTTAGTAACTGGTCAGCTGTCGCCTTGTTAGGTGTCAGATCTGCAGACGAGGAGTCACAATAACGTGGCTGAAATATGTTGACCAGACCACATATTAGAAAATGAAGGGACGACGACGTTTCGGTCCGTCCTGGACCATTCTCAAGTCGATTGTCCTGGGTGACCGAATGGTCCAGGACGGACTGAAACGTCGTCGTCCCTTCACTTTCTAGTGAGTGGTCTGGTCAACGTGTCAGAGTCTGGTCAAGTAAGGGCTACTATCAACATATCAATACAAAATTTAACGTAAAAACAATGGATATAGATTAGATTCATCTCGATTTAGGAAGGTCTTGGGTAAATATTGGTTTGCAAATGGGGATTTGGATTTATGGAACAGATTTTCGGGTCACCTGGTTGTTTCACGTGTTGGTTAGACATATATATGAGTTTGAGAGGATTTAAATAACCACATAACAGCCCCATTGCAACCACCTTGTACCCTCCTCGTCAATGCAATAACCATATAACAGGTTAACTACCACCATCTGACAGTCCTCGTTAAACCCCATCACTACCAACTAAAATAACTTCAACCATATATCATATGGTTATGTCAACCAGTCTCAATGGTGCAGTGGTAAGACACTCGCCTGGCGTTCCGCGAGCGCTTTGTCATAGGTTCGTATCCTGGCCGGGGAGGATTTACCGGGCGCAAATCCTTAACTGTAGCCTCTGTTTAACTCAACAGTAAAATGTGTACTTGGTTGTAACAAGGATTCTTCGCGGCGGGGATCGTATTCCAGGGACCTGCCCGAAACGCTACGCGTACTAGTGGCTCTACAACCATGTAACAACTCTTGTATATAGCTCAAAAACAAAAAATGTTTCTAAACTGCATTATTTTAACCACACATTGCCAGTAGCATATAAAATGGTCGATTTTCCCATATAATGTCATCTTCGTAGCGACTACAATGGTTAGAAAAACAGTTGAAGAATTGGACACGTGGCTGAAACACTGAACTAGTGAACATAGGGATACACTGTGCATCTTTATCCGCCACCAAGATAATGCTATTAAAACCACAGTGCGCTAAAACAGAAGCGGAAAAGAAACGGGAGAAAAGGAGGAAACCCCACCTTTCATTTCTGACCCACACAGTAACCAAGGTTATCGCATATAACAGGAATTCTATTATGGGCTCACTATAGCCCGTTCTACATGGATATTTCGTTCGGAGTGGCTAAATCTAACACCAACCCCCAACAATGCCATGGCTTCTACCACCTCCACCACCACACAATCGGCCCTTACTCGTACCACAAAGGCCATTCACTTTCACCAGTCTGCCTACATTCAGTTTCCCCAACAGTCACTACACAATCACACACTTCAGTCATACCCAGAGAGCCTCATTCACGTGGCCACCCCAAGATCACCATTATAGCTGTCAGACTCTGAAGTTAATCACAGGATCTACGAAGTTTCCAAAGTACCATAAAGCCGAAGTTTCCAAAGTTGGACAAGAAGCCTGGAAAGGAAAGTTAGCTCTGCCAGGGAGTTCGGAAGCTCCCACGCTGAGAATATCGTCACGCGGGTGTCGAATCTCCATTTTCCCGCCAATATTTCACAACATGGCGCCTAAGTTGGTCGGCCGCAACGTAATTTGAGTTGAGTCTTGCGCTAAATGACTTTCATTTATTTTTTCATTGGCACCATTGTCGTTACCTTTCTGAAGGGAACGGAGAGGACGACACAGGCTTCCCACGCTAAGGGGACGCACCATTGTCTCAAAGGACTCACCGTTGCGTCGTCATAGGACGCACCATTGCGTCGCCAAAGGACGCACCATTGCGTCGTCAAAGGACGCACCATTGCGGCGTCAAAGGATGCACCATTGCGTCGCCAAACGACGCACCATTGCGTCGCCAAAGGACGCACCATTGCGTCGTCAAAGGACGCACCATTGCGTCATCAAAGGACGGACCATTGCGTCGCCAAAGGACGCACCATTGCGTCGTCAAAGGACGCACCATTGCGTCGTCAAAGGAGGCAGTTGCCGCGCGTCATGGCACCAGCTGATGCAGGAAAACAGCTGGTTCTGGCGTCCTCAGCCACAATATTAAGCTGTGCGCTGAGTGGCAAAGTTGTGTGAGTGGAGATACAAAGTTACAGCGTCGGTCTAAATAGTGTTGGAAACAAGGCGACGGAAGGTAAAGCATTCTCGTGGGTAGACAGTCGACTTCTCTCTACTCTCTTGGGTAGACAGTCTACTTCTATATTCTCTTGGGTAGACAGTCGACTTCTCTCTACTCTCTTGGGTAGACAGTCGACTTCTCTATACTCTCTTGGGTAGACAGTCGACTTCTATACTCTTTTGGGTAGACAGTCGACTTCTCTACTCTCTTGGGTAGACAGTCGACTTCTCTATACTCTCTTGGGTAGACAGTCGACTTCTCTATACTCTCTTGGGTAGACAGTCGACTTCTATACTCTTTTGGGTAGACAGTCGACTTCTCTACTCTCTTGGGTAGACAGTCGACTTCTCTATACTCTCTTGGGTAGACAGTCGACTTCTCTCTACTCTCTTGGGTAGACAGTCGACTTCTATACTCTCTTGGGTAGACAGTCGACTTCTCTATACTCTCTTGGGTAGACAGTCGACTTCTCTATACTCTCTTGGGTAGACAGTCGACTTCTATACTCTTTTGGGTAGACAGTCGACTTCTCTACTCTCAAAAAAATCAAATATATTTTCGAAGTAGTTTGTGATATTATATATGTAATCTATTTTCCCAAATTTCTTAACTTGGAGCCGGTGGCTGAGCGGACAGAACACTAGACGCGTAATCCTGTGGTCCCGGGTTCGATCTCGGGCGCCGGCGAGAAGCAATGGGCAGAGTTTTTCACCCTGATGCTCTGTTACCTAGCAGTAAATAGGTACTTGGGAGTTAGTCAGCTGTCACGGGCTGCTTCCTGGGGGTGGAGGCCTGGTTGAGGACCGGACCGCGGGGACACTAAGCCCCGAAATCATCTCAAGATAACCTCTATCTTGCCCTATTCTTCTTGTTTAAGCAGCTGGCGAACAACCGGACAGCTGTTTAATTAATTCATTAGTTAATTATATCTAATTACCTATAATGAAGCCTTTACATGCGAAATGACTTCATCAATCAAGTCCCTCAAGCCGCCTGCAATTCCTTTAAGTCACACAATTAACTCCATCAACTAATGATTTATGTGATGTTAGGGAATAATTGATGACTGTTGTAACTTATTGTCCGTGGCTGAATAGGCTGAGTGTTGTACATGTTATCACAAGTGTAGCGATAAGGAAACTTTTTGGAGCACTTTTTTGGAGGAAAATTTGTAAATTTAAGGTATGTTCACTCACAGGACGAGTGACGCTGCCCAATACTGTCACTATGGCGGTGTGTCCACTCACAGGATGAGTGACGCTGCCCAATACTGTCACTATGGCGGTGTGTTCACTCACAGGATGAGTGGCGCTGCCCAATACTGTCACTATGGCGGTGTGTTCACTCACAGGATGAGTGGCGCTGCCCAATACTGTCACTATGGCGGTGTGTCCACTCACAGGATGAGTGGCGCTGCCCAATACTGTCACTACGGCGGTGTGTCCACTCACAGGATGAGTGACGCTGCCCAATACTGTCACTATGGCGGTGTGTCAGCCATTACGACTATATAGCACTGGGAAGGGGTCAGGATAAGGATTTGGGATGGGACGCTGGGAAGGAATAGTTGGGACTGTCTCCACTATTCGCGCTGACGTTAGCATAGTATAATGTGACATGGGATCGTCCCTACCTGTCCCTTACATTTCCACCTCCTCTCTCTTCTCTCTCACTTTCTCTCTCTCTCTCTCTCACTTGCTGGGGTTAAAGCAGTATTTTCCAGGGATATTCCTATGCGGCCGAGAAGCCTCTGATTGGCGCAGTAACTGTTACTCACAGTCGACGCTGGTGATGACGCGCTCTGATGGGTTCTGGGGGCTCTCCACGCCCTCTGATGGGTTCTGGGGACTCTCCACGCCCTCTGATGGGTTCTGGGGGGCTGTCCACGCCCTCTGATGGGTTCTGGGGACTCTCCACGCCCTCTGATGGGTTCTGGGGGCCTCTCCACGCCCTCTGATGGGTTCTGAGAGCTCTCCACGCCCTCTGATGGGTTCCGAGAGCTCTCGACCTCTCCTCCACTGTCTAGACCACTTGGCTCTACCTTATATCAGAGTTAATATAATCATTCCCAGCGCGCTACTGTGAATGTGTGTGCTACTGTGAATGCATTTCAGTGTGTGGGAGTTCACACTGCTGCGTTGTGTAGCTCAAAGTATATATCACCCTACCAAAGGCAATGTCAGTACATGTTCCATTCACGAAAGCTGGAACGGAATTATCAGAGGGAAGCGCCAAGAAATAACTACTATATAGCACTGGGAAGGGGTCAGGATAAGGATTTGGGATGGGACGGGGGAGGAAAGGAATGGTGCCCAATCACTTGGCAGGTCGGGGGATTGATCGCCGACCTGCATGAAGTGGGACCGTCGCTCTACCGTCCAGCCCAAGTGGTTGGGCTCGCAAAAGCTGGAACAAGTCATGAAGTCAAACAGCTATACCAAACAAAGCCAAATCTCTGTCATTGGTGTAAACTGTATTCAAAATTCTTGAGACAATACTACCACAACACAGCCCGTCCTCCAAACAAAGATCCAAAAGTGATTCCATGCACCCGCCAACCCCCTGTTTATGAATGAAAAGCGGTTTACATACGACTCACAACTGCTGACGTTCGAACATATCCGGAACAAGTGCTTCACTGACGAATTTTGTTCGAATCACAACGCTGTAAATGCTTCACCACGTACTACAAATACAAATAATCGCCAACAGAACCTAAACACCTCACCTAACCTATCCTATGCCTATATATACACAATATGCCAATATTTTGTAATATTAATTTATACTTGAGAAAATTCCCGTTTTGAATAAACAGCATGTTAAAATATATGAATGCGTCTGTGGGGTCGACCGCTGGATGGAATGGACTTGATTGAGGACGGGTTGCACAACAGGAGTTTAAAGTTCCTTGAATATTGTCGGTTCCTGTGGAGATCGTAATTTGATTTTAGCAAAGGGCGTTTCTGCTGTTCATCTCTCGTCGATTCGTCCCAAAAATTTGGCGTCAGTCATTGGGTATATCCTCTATGTCTGCTATGTCATATCTACTATGGGCTTTTGTCCGGGTATGGCGCCACAGACTGCTGCTATAGCTAAGCTTGAGACACGGGGCATTCTATGTTTTCTACTTGAAAACAGTCTGGCTTCAAGAACGGATTCTAAGATTAGCTTTTAACCGAACGCAATGTGCAAGCCGCTCAGTAGGTCCTAGTCTACCTCAGTGTGATTGATCTACTTTTAAGTCTACTTCACATCTCTTAAGCTGTAGAATATGCTGATATTTGTGCTTTGCCGTGAATGGAGAAGACGAGGATATTTCACCACCTTTCCTGGATAGCAGAAGAATAGCAAGGATGCATGTGTGATATCTTGATTTTAAGAGGGCCTGGCAGCTGAGTGGACAGCGCTTCGAATTCGTAGTCCTGAGGTTCGGGGTTCGATCCCCGGTGGAGGCGGAGACAAATGGGCAAAATGTTTCTTTCACCCTGATCCCCTGTTACCTAGCAGTATATAGGTACCTGGGACTAAATAGGTAACTTTGCCCAGTTTGTCTGGTCTGGAAATCGAACCCGGGACACAGAATTACCAGTCCTGCGCGCTTTCTGCTCAGCTACCAGACCCCACAAGAAGGATTCGAACCCAGACAGCCAGGAAAGCACGCATGGCATACCTGGTTCCTTAACCACTAGACCACCCTGACTGTACAAAATGAACACGGTAACTGTGTGTGTGTGTGTGTGTGTGTGTGTGTGTGTGTGTGTGTGTGTGTGTGTGTGTGTGTAGACACACCATACATCAGCTCATCCAGGCATCAACACGGTCCAAACAGCCTCCAACGTGAGCCAGAGATTTCATCTCGCGGCGAATTTAAGCGGAAATAATTCATTAATCAACCAGATGAATCGGCGATTAGCGAAGCGATTAATTAGTCACAAGATTAATTTTGAAAGAAATATGAGCAATTTCACTCAGGCATCTCACGTCACTTGGAAAATTATTTGATGTAAATTCACACAATCTTCCTCAACTAATCTACTGACATTTACGTAAATTTTTCTGTAAATTTGTTCAGTAAATGGCCACTATTTGTATTGGGGGGGGGAAAGGGGGGGGGGAGCAGGGGGCCCTATAGTTTTTTCAACCCGTTCTCGCACTTGCTTATAGTCAATATTGGCTTATTTAATAAGTGCATATGTGACATACTAATTGATTGTGAATATTTTAGTTTACCTTGAAAAGCTTCATAGAAAACACCGACCTCACCTAACCTTCTTAGTATGTTAAGATAAACATCTTATTGCTTCGTAATTACAATTATTACTTAACCTATACCGTTGATAGGTTAAGTAATAATTGTAAATAAGAAGCAATAAGATGCTTATCATACCTATACCGTTGATAGGCTAAGTAATATTTGTAAATAAGAAGCAATAAGATGCTTATCTTAACATACTAAGAAGGTTAGGTAAGGTCGGTGTTTTCTATGAAGCTTTTCAAGGTAAACTAAAATATTCACAATTAATTAGTATGTCACATATGCACTTATTAAATAAGCCAATATTGACGTTAAGCAAGTGCGAGAACGGGTCGAGTTTTTTTTTTTATATTCAAAAAGCTTTACATATAAAATCATGTGAGTTATTTATTCTCGTCATTTTCTCTGAGATTCTCTCTCTCTCTCTGTCTGTGTCTGTCTCTCACGTTGCAGTATCTCCAGGGTTCGTATCCCTCCTCCCTACAACAGTCTGCCGTTGCAACAGGCTCTGACGGGTATTGGTAAAATTCTTGGCCACTTGGGCTCCGGTGATCTATAACTCGAGTCGCGTTTGACGTTTAAAATTATGCCTTTGTACATAGCTGTTTCCGCGAAGCAATTTCCCGCATTACCAATGTTATTGGGGCTGTTTTGTCTTGTGTGTTGCTCGTTCACTTGCGTTGTTAGATCTGCGTTAGTTCATGAGGGTATTCATAGGAGGGTGTAGTGAAGTTGAGGTGAAATGGGAGGTTTGGTTAGTACACGGCGTTGTTAGCGGGTAGCGTGAATGTACAAGTCGGTAATTAGACTTGTTCAGTGTTTCTAGGATGGTTGGATGGTTAGTCGGGTTGCCAAATCTCGCTGGCATCGTTCAATCACAAGTAGCTTATCAAAATAAACTCATTCGTGAGCAAGCAAAGGGGAAAATGAGTTTATGCCAATGTGTGTGTGTTTATTAATGGGATAAATACACCAATGGGATGTATTTAATACCATACACAATACAAGGGGGGGAGGGGGGTGTAGGATACAGTAGTGGGAGCAGCTGTACCGCTCAGATCAGCTGTAGCACAGCAGCAGAATTAGCAGCAATAGCAAGCGAGTCAATAGTTGCTGTATTTGTAGCAGATGTATTGCTGTATTAGTTGCTGTTGTAGTTGCACCTGTATTAGTTAAGCTGTATTAGTTGCACCTGTATTAAAATCGGCTGCAATGGTAGCAGCTGTATCAGCATCAGTTGCTGTAGAGGTGGGAGGAACAGCCTCTAGAAATACACAGCAAAAACAGCAGCAACCGTAGCAGCAGCAGCAGCAGCGGTATCAGTAGCAGCAGCAACACCAACTGCAGTAACAGCAGAAATAGCAGGAGCAGCTGGAACAGCAGCAGGAGCAGCAGCAGCAAGAGCAGCAACAACAGCAGCAACAGGACCAACAGCAGCAGCACAGGAACAACAGGAGCAGGAGCAACAGCAACAGCAGTAAATTCTACCCCCAATAAAGCCTTCTTTAGTATGATAAGAGCAACATTTACCGCCAGAGGGCGCCAGAGGGCACAAGAGCCACCACAAGAGCCGCCACAAGAGCCGCCACAAGAGCCACCACAAGAGCCGCCACAAGAGCCGCCACAAGAGCCGCCACATAAACCAGTCTCTCCCCCCCTCCAGACACCCCCCCCCCCGCCTCTCAACACTAAACATAAGAATAAAATCAACTCATTTTGTACATTTTGGTACCCAAAGTACGAATCACAAACTCCTATGAGACGTATAGGCTGGCAAATTATCACCGTTTTCTATGTATCGGAAGGCCAGGTTAGGGGGGTGGCTTGGGTATAATACGTTTCTGGTTAAGGCTTTGTACACTGTGGTCAATGCTGAGAAGGTGAGGCACGGCCTTAACCCAGCAAGCCTTGACCGGCCGCACTCACCACTGGCACTCCTTGACTGTGCTTTGAACGCTGTCAAGCACTTGTCAAGATCCTCTGGCAGGTTGGAGAGCTGTGAGGGAGCATGTTATTGCTGCTAACTGCTTGCCTGCTGACTTCCTCAGCAGCAGGGAGAGTGATGACTGCTTCAAGCACTCAGCTGTCTGTCTGTGTCTCGCTTTCTTTATTTTTCTCTCCCATCTCCATCTTTATCTTTACTTAAATGTGGTAGTGAATGCAAAGTGTGACAGAGCTGCTTGTCCACTCCCAGTATATCCTTTCCCAGTCCTTCTCCAAAGCAATTCAGTAAGAATACAACGCTCCCCTAAGCAATACACTAAGAACACTCACGCTCCCCCTAAGCAATACACTAAGAACACACACGCTCCCCTAAGCAATACACTAAGAACACTCACGCTCCTCTAAAATACAATAAGAACACTCACGCTCCCCTAAGCAATACAGTAGAACACACACGCTCCCCTAAGCAATACAGTAGAACACTCATGCTCCCCTAAGCAATACAGTAGAACACACATGCTCCCCTAAGCAATACAGCAGAACACACATGCTCCCCTAAGCAATACAGTAGAAACACATGCTCCCCTAAGCAATACAGTAGAACACACACGCTCCCCCTAAGCAATACAATAAGAACACACACGCTCCCCCAAGCAATACAGTAGAACACACACACTCCCCCAAGCAATACAGTAGAACACACACACCCCCCCAAGCAATACAGTAGAACACACACACTCCCCCAAGCAATACAGCACAAGAACACAAGTACGCAAGCCCCATTTAGCGCCCAATACAGTCTCGCTCCCCGCATTAGCATCACTCATTCACTAATTGCAGTAACGTAAGCATTGCCAGCCAGGACTAACAGCTGTGTTTGCTATCATGAGTGCTCATGGCTCCCGATAACGTCCCCTTTATGTGCTGTTGAAATGGGCTTCATTATGGAAATTGCGAGTACTTGCCTGGATGTACTGATGTGTTCCATAGGTGTTTTTTCCAGTCTCTAGCCAGGTCTACGGGCTCACCATAGCCCGTGCTACTTGGAACTGCATGTTCCAAGTGGCGAATCTTTATCATCATCATCATCTAGACAGGTTATGAAATAATTTTACACACAGAAATCACAAAAGCGTGATGCATTAAATTAACAAATCCACAAGGGCCGTGATGAGGGTTCGAACCTACGTCCAAGAGGATCCCAGACGCTGCCTTAATCGACTGAGCTACGACATGGTCAAAGAATTGCAACCGGGAGTTCTACTGAACTTACTTGGATCTTGCAGTTTGTGTCTCAGAGAGGCTGCAGTTTGTGTCTCAGAGAGGCTGCAGTTTGTGTCTCGGAGAGGCTGCAGGATCCAAGTAAGTTCAGTAGAACTTCTGTTTGTAATTCTTTTTACCATGTCTTAGGTCAGTCGATTAAGGCAGCGTCTGGGATCCTCTCGGACGTAGGTTCGAATCCTCGTCACGGCCCTTGTGGATTTGTTCATTTGAATAACTAATGTTTCACGTCAAGTTTACTAATAAACTTTCTGACTCTCGCGTTCGTGTTCATTTCAGAGTAGTATACTCGCTGCAGTAGAGTATTTCAGGATTAGACTGAGGTATGTGGTATACACTGGCCTGAATACCTACTGTGTGTGTGTGTATACTTACCAAGATGTATTCACCTAGATGTGCTTGCGGGGGTTGAGCTCTGCTCTTTCGACCCGCCTCTCAACTGTCAATCAACTGTTACTAACTACTATTTCACCCCTCCCCCGCACACCTCAGGAAGCAGTCCGTGACAGCTGACTAACTCCCAGGTACCTATTTACTGCTAGGTAACAGGGGCATAGGGTGAAAGACCCTCTGCCCATCGTTGCTCGCCGTGCTCTCTTAGATGTGCTTGTTGGGTTATATCGTGATCATGTCTCCCTCGTGTGTATGTATTTATCCATGCCAATGGAGGTGGGAAGTAAGTACCCACTAATCCATGTTAGTACACTCATAAATACTCTTGAAGCATCTCATAAACCAAGTTTAGAGGGTAGGAGGCGGCGGCTGGATACCGAAAAAACACCAATAATTTGATGACCAGACCCACACTAGAAGGTGAAGGGACGACGACG